>NC_064809.1:83409013-83548437 GCF_023721935.1 Panthera uncia
TGATGAATGGATAAAGAAATTGTGGTTTATATACACAATGGAGTACGTGGCAATGAGAAAGAATGAAATATGGCCCTTTGTAGCAACAGGGATGGAACTGGAGAGTGTTATGCTAAGTGAAATAAGCCATACAGAGAAAGACAGATACCATATGTTTTCACTCTTATGTGGATCCTGAGAAACTTAACAGAAGACCATGGGGGAGGGGAAGGGAAAAAAGAGAGAGAGAGAGAGAGAGAGAGAGAGAGCGCCAAACCATAAGAGACTCTTAAAAACTGAGAATAAACTGAGGGTTGATGGGAGCTGGGAGGGAGGGAAGGGTGGGTGATGGGCATTGAGGAGGGCACCGTTTGGATGAGCACTGGGTATTGTGTGGAAACCAATTTGACAATAAATTTTATATTTAAAAAAATAAATAATAAATAAAAGTAAGATTGTAGTATAGTTGAAGAGTAGTACAGATAGTTTTTACTAATCCATGCTTTTGTGGCTTTTAAAATAATCATGCAACAAGTGGACAGATCCTTACCTTGTAAACAGACTAGTTTCTTTCTTTCCTTTTTTTTTTTTTGTCTTTTGTTTTTTGCCTAGGCCAAGTTGTTATTTGTCACTTAAATGTTAAATGTTAAATGTTAAATGTAGGTATTGGAAGGCAGAATGACAGTTCTGGAAAAGCTACACATAGCTTTCAAACAGCACAATGAAGCTTGCTGACAATGTAGGTGACTTTGATACCTAGATAGTACTATCTACTTGTCTGTCTGTGTGGAAAAGTTTAAAGTAGGTCTAGGAAGAGATTGCTTTAAAATTATTGGTAATTATTGAGGATCTACCTTTGTTATAATAGGTTGCCTGCCAGCTTTCACATTTACAAAAAGATTTTTCAGTGTCTATACAGAGGTCAATTATGACCCAACCACTTGTGAGAATCTAGAATGAATTTTCAGGACAGAGGTCCTCAGTCATTAGTTCAAGATCTACCAGGTATTATTGAAGCCTTACCTTGCAAGTATCCACACCAGTTATTGCTGCCACATTTTTTTTTATTGTTGTCAGTGTTCTTTGGGATCTGTCATACCAAAGGACAAAATCCTCTAACACTTAGAAGCATCTCTGTCAACACTGTCTGCCACAAGAACTCTTAATCTTTTAACCCTATCCACATAAATAGTCTTAAGTCTTCTCTAAAATATTGGGCTTGCTAAAATTAAAAATAACCAGAACACGCAGCTCCTAAAATGATAAACTGCTGGTGTTTCCAAAATTTCCCCTATTTCTTGAGCTAGTATATAAATATAGTTTTAGTGTGAGAATTAGATATGTTAGCAGTAAGTATATATAGACTTACTGTTACATAGTTTCATCTGAGGAAAATATTGGTAAAGCAAAAACAGTATTATTTCATAAAGGAAGCCACCAAAAAGCACAAGGAGTGACTTAGCTACGGAGGACTAGAGTGGTGGCCATATCAGAGAACATCTTGCTTGAGTATCTGGACCAAGTCCATCTATTTTACTTTCTGTTTTCCTAATATATTTTGAGATGTATTCAGATTCCAGGTGGCATGTTTTTCATGATCAGAAACTTTTTTGAAATACATGCTTTTCAGGATGGAATGGTTTAGTGCTATTTATTCTACTAAAATATGACAGTGGTCATAGATCTCAGAAACTTTCAAATTCTCAAGTCTCTTCACCACCTGTGCTTATCCATAGCAGTGTTATCCATCCAGCCTTCCCACACACATCCCAAGATGTGTGGAGAGCTTTTTAATAGATTATAAACAAAAGGGGAGGAAAACCTATCATTCCATAAAATGAATAATCATGAAAATGTAATCTAAAGCATATGTATTGAATATCTGCCAGGACAGGTTCTAAATATCTTTATGTCAAAGTACCTTCTGTTTTGACCTGGTCTGATTCCTTTTATGTAATAAACAGTTAACAATGCATACTGCAAATGAAATTAAATGCAGAGTATTCAAGCTCAGACATGTTTAGACTTTTACATTTTATTCTTGTGTATGCCCCAAACTTATAAATTAAGTAAGAAATTACCCTTAAGACGTTTTCAGAAAATCGTGACAAAAAACACTAACATTTTGTATTTGTATAGCATTTTAAAGTTTGTAACATTCTTTAACATGAATGACCTCATCTGAATTTTAAACAGCCTATGAGTTTGGAGAATGATCTGATCATCATTCTCCAGATTACAGAACTTCTGAACTGCAGTTCAGAAAGGTTAAATGACTCACGAAAGATCACAGGACTAGTCCCTAGGACACAAACCTTGCAGCCCCCTCGGCTCAGTGCTTTGAAGCGTTTGCTGGCATTGTAAGAGTCCCAGACACATGGCCCATTATCCTTTATGTCTACTCTTTCAAACCCTTGAGTTCATAGACTATCTAAACATTTTGGATTTAGTATAAAAAGACCATATTCAAATCTTTATTGCACTGTCTGTTAGCAATGTGACCCTCATGCAAGTCACCTGAGCTCTGTGAACCTGACTTCTTCATCATAACGTGGTTATAATGCAGCTCTTGGCTCGGCCCGCAGAGGTCATATGACCCACACTCGAAAGGGAAAGTGTTCCAAAGAGGACTAAGTGCTGCTGTTCTAAAGTATAAACAAATACTATTTCATAACATCATGGCATTTTGTAATGAGGGTTTCACCTGGACGTAAAGACAGGGGGTCAAACTTCAGCTCTATCACTGGGAGCTATGTGATTCCAGGCAAGTCCTTGATCCAGTGTGAGAATCCGTTTTGTCCACTATGAAGTAATGATTGGGAGTGATATTTATATCACTAAAACAGTGATATTCATGCCTTACAGTGTTTCAAGAAGCCAAATGGAATAAATAAAATTGTGAAGTTCTTTGTAGACTGAAAACGTGCTATGCAAATATATGTGTATGTGGAGAAAAGCCTCATTAGCGTGTAGCATATTTTAAAATGTTACATTTTTCAGTCCTTCTGTCAGAAAATGTAGTGGTTCCTGAATCTTTGTGGGTTCTACAGGAAATAAGCCAAAGCAGTATGAAAGGGAACTATGTCCAGGTAAAAGGCCATATGTGACTAAAGCCTAGTATATGACTTTTAACTGGCTTATTTTTTGCCCTTCTCTGCAGATTTCAACCATTCTCTTCCTTTATTTCTTAATTTTCTCAAGTACACAAGGTTCTTATTTTTCTGCTGCTTCATAAGGAATTTCATAAAGGTTGAAGTGACTTTCCATACTGGCTCCTCCCTTCTCGTGTGACTTATCAGCCCATTGACCCCGTGCCAGTGCGTGTCCCTCCGCAGCTTCAGTTAGACTTCTAGCCTGGCCAGCTCTAGGCCTCCTCACCCCCTCCCACCAACACCAACTTGAAGAAAGAGAGGGTGTTAAAGAGTTGATTTCTATTATAGTTGACATAAGGGATCACGTTTGAAAATGACTTTGTTGAAAAACTATGCAGTATGTTCTCACTAGTATATGAAAAATATCCCTGAAGTTGCCAACACGGGAGAGCCACAGGGGGAGGGGGACAAACAAACGTATCTAAGTGTAGCTTTACACCCTCAATATGGAGATGCTGTGGGTTGTCTCAATTCAAACCGGACTTTCTGACTACAGAGGGAATCCACAGAATAATCTGGGAGATTCATGTTAGAATTGGAAATATTCCTAAAATTTTCTTAAGATTCCAGTTGATGATATGGATTTGGGGACTTTGATGATGGAGGTAATTGAAATTCTTCACTTTCTTTATGTAATTAGCTATTGTTCAAGTGTTATATGCAAAATAAGAAAAATTGTGAAGAGATTAAGAAAGCTTGTTTCATTAGGTTTATAATCATATTTAAAAATCCTCCCATATTGCTATAAATTCATACATTCATGCATCACTCTCTGGTTTCTTAAAATTCAACTTGAAGTTTCCTTTTCTATGACACTAACAATAAAGCCCACTGCATTTCCTATATAATTAAATCATCTTGAAAAGAGCTTAAGACATGATACAAGAATGAAAGCAAAATAGTCTTTTACAGCTCCTGAATATATTTTGAACACTCCCTGTGTGCTTTGTGATTTAGGTGGCAAACAGCTAAGATATAAATAGTCTACCACTATGAGGTCCTGAAAAAGTCATTTTGATTTGAGGCATATTTAATTTCTACCTCAAAAACATAGTTTTTATAATGGAAGAAATGCGTTTTGCTACCAGGAAACCTAAATAATATTCTCATCACAAGCATAACATGCTATATCCTTCCTGAAGTCAGTGTGTATTTCATTGGATCATTTTAATGTGCTCTGACTGAAGAATATCAATATCACTCTTCAGATGAAAGGTGGTTCCAGTAATGCCTGATGTCTAAGCATCATTTGTAATACAAATGATGAGGAGCCTGTGGCTTAATGGCCACTAATTTATTTTGAATGTATGATGCATTGCAGCCATTAGAAGTAAGCTGCTTTACATCAGTTCATGGGGAATAAGAGTTCTATTTGTGGTAGGTTTTATTTCTTGATGTCAGATAGGAATATATGCCCATTTCAAAAGGTAGAAAAAAGGAACAGCTCTGTAGTAAAGTGGGATAGGTTAGAAGTCTACCAGTTCTGTGCAACAGTTCTCATACATCATGCATTTCACTGTGCCTTATCACAGGTGACCATGAAGATGTTTTTAAATGAAAGAATGTTCATCTGATAGTTTTGCATTATATTTCAACATAAGTTTAATAATAACTTTCACCATTTTCAACACTGTTTCTCAATATATGTTTATCATTAAATACTTAAAGATTAGGTAAAATATTACAAATTTTGCATAATGGAGATTGCTGTACATTTGAATACACATCGACACTAGAATAAAGTTAAACTCTCTAACACGTATCAAGTATAAATATTCTGTGATTGGTACTATAGGAAAAAGAAGCAGAGCATTCATTTATCCATCGAGATTACCATCTACTTGAGATAACAAAATTTTTGTAGGAAAATACATTTTGATGCCTGAACTCAAGGCAATAGGCAGTGAGATATATAGTCCTGTTAACCAGTAAGAAATTGATTCCTACATCTGACAATAGATGGCGCCAGTGGTTGGAAACATGAGAGCAAGGCTCCAAGGACAGCCCTTAGATGTGGTAGCATTTAAGCTGGATCTTAAAGGAAGAGCAAAATATGAGCTAAACTCCATGTGCATGTAGTATGGTAGAGGCAAAAGAATAAGAATTTCTAGAGCGTGGATGTGAAGTCAAATTGTCTATCCAGGAGCAGAGATTTCATAAATATGGAAAAATAGAAGGTAGAGTAGGCTTGGGTGAAATGCTTTAAGTGCACACCAAAAAAACCAAAACCAAAACAAAACAAAATGAAAACAAAAACAAAACTCTTCAAAAATAATTTCAAACACAGTATGCAAATTTCTAACTGTAGCAGCCATTAAGGTCCATTAAAGGGTGAGTTCCAGTAGTGAATTAATTTTCTCCTCAGCCTTCTGTTCAGGTATCGCTTCAAGGCCGGATTGGTCCAGGAGGCTACAGATGGTCTCTTTGCACCATAAACTGCTGCAGATGTCACAGGCACTGCAGTTAAAAAGTCCCTTTTAAACAGTTTTCTGGGAAGATACCACTTTAGGGTCTCAACAAAAGAATTTTTGACCAGCCTCATTAGACCTCACTGCCTGATCCTGCCTGGAAATTAAGACCATTGAGTTCCTTATTTCTGTCTAGCCTTTAGTACAAGCATAAGTTTTCCTGATCATCTGCTTCCCTCACACATACCTTCCTCCACATGCTGACTAATGTTTCTCTGATGATTTCTAGTCCCCCCCTTGGCATCCTTACCAATCCTTCCCACTGAGCTCTATGGAACTTCCTTTATGTATTATGTATTAGAGGACATGTATTATGTTCTCTAGGCTCTACATTGTCAGCCTCTTTTAATGAATTAGCCCTCTGTCTCCTTATCCTAAACCCACCCTAGTTTCTTCTCAGACTCTACTTCCTCTCAAGTGGGGACTGCATATTGTCGCACAGTATTTAAATTTTTTTTTAATTTTTTTATTATTATTTATTTTTGAGACAGAGAGAGACAGGGCATGAGCGGGGGAGGGGCAGAGAGAGAGGGAGACACAGAATCCGAAGCAGGCTCTGAGCTGTCAGCACAGAGCCTGACGCGGCGTTCAAACTCATGGAGTGTGAGATCATGACCTGAGCCAAAGTCAGACGCTTAACCGACTGAGCCACCCAGGCACCCCTGTCCCACAGTATTTTAAAAGCATGTGGCCAACACCCTCCCCACCCTCCCAAGATTCAGTATTTGTGCTTCTGCACCAAGGCATAATTGCAGATGTGGTAGGGGGAGCAAATGAAACACAAAGGACATTGCAAGCCAGCTTCAAATAGGATGTACAACTTATTTTGCCTCCTCTACCTAATGCTACAGAAGACCATCTTCTTTGAAAGGGTTTTGGTACATACCTAAAAGCTTGGCAAATAATAATAACGAAGAGACTGCTTGTTATTCTATGAAATCGTTGACAAATTAAAATTGAAGTTTTATAATGAATGAAAATTCCAATATTTGAGCTGATTGCATTTTGGAGAAAGAGGAATTTCAGACCAGTTTATTGGAGTTCTCAGAAGTGATTATTGCTTAGTAATGGGCCTTTTAAAGTAATCAACGCAGTCTCTAAAACCCCATTCCTCTTGTAACGCCATAGAATAATTTTATTACTAACCAAGTGTTGATGTTACTTAACATCCTTAAATCCCTGGCTGGGATAAAAGTGAGCTGACTTTTTGAATAACTGAGTAAATTACATGGGACTTTTCCTAGTTTTCCTAATGCCATTGCTGTGATAGGAAGAAACAGAAACTGGGCTTCTTTAGGGTGACTCGGCCTCTCACCTTGACTCTAGATTTGTCCCTGTAACAGCTCCCCTGTATCTCTAAACCAGTGTTCCTGACCCTGGTAGAACAGCATAATTGACTCATACTTTGACTATGGTTCTGTTTCTATCCTGCCAACCAGTCCAACTAATGAAATAGTTCCTTGCTTCTTTAATGGTTGAATATCTCTGCTTGTGTCCCATAAGTCATTGCTCTAAACTAGACCACATGCAAAGAGTTTGTGGATTGCAAAACCAAGTAATGCTCAGCCTTTATGGTATGAGATAATGATCACCATTCTCATATTGCCATTCACTCTGTATGAGCTTTATATAAAGTAAAACCTTCGAAGAGCTCTAGGCTATGCATTCACAGAATGATGCTTTATCACAGAAATATTGCACTTGAAAAAAAAATAGGTTCACAACAATTCCAGGACAGATATCTGGTCTCAGTACACCTACCAGGTTCGATTTGGGAACTGTCAGGTGGTCTAGATCACACCATCACAAGAATGAAATCTTTCCATTAAAGAATAAATTTAAATTCATCCACCAAGTATGGAACTATACTGTAAGATTTTCAAAGATAGCCCATCATTTACTAACAAAAATATAACTCTTGAAAGCCTATGTGTGAGTGATTATGAAACGCAACTATAAATTGGAACTGAGTGTGGAAGATGCAGCCAAACTGAAAAATCAAATTAGGGTTTTAAATATTCCAAAATACTTGATCTTCAGTCTTCATCATCTTAATATTTCCTGCGTTGGTAAGTTGCAAGAAAGTTTATAGTTTTGCACACTGGAAGTTGAGAAGTAGTTCTTGCCTGGTGCCTTCTGTGTTCTCCACTTAAGCCTGGGAAGTGCCTTCTGTGTTCTCCATATAAGTCTGAGTGATGGCAGAGTGGGAAAGAGAGAGACTTACACATTTGAAGAGATTGGAAGAAAATATAAAATAGGCTTTGCATATATTTTGAGTGACCTGACTTGAATTGGAATAGGATGGCTGAACAGCTTGGAGATAGATACCTTTAAATGAGACAGGTGACCATGAATTTCAATTAAGTATAATTTCTTCCTAGACCTTAAGGGAATAAATACTAGTCAACATCAGATGACCACAGCAGGTCTAATGAGTAACTTGTGACATTGTCGGAAATCGGAGTAGGGCACTTTGCTATTGGAAACAGGACAAAGAAAGCATTCATGCTGGATTATGATCACATTTATATGTGAGGCGAATTGATGACAGGAAGACTTTTTGCTTTGAGAACTTTCCCAATTTCATCATATTGAGGAATTAAATTATTTCTAAAACATTAGCACCACTTTGATGTTAGAAAACTGACTTGTTTAGCTACACCTTTCAAAGGCAGAAAGGTGGCAACAGGCAACATGGTATTGTATCCTGACAAAAACACAGTGGCCCAAACAAATCTCTGAAAGAATTACTCTGGCCTGTGTCCTCTTAAAAATTCTCCTGTTTCATCTTCTTATTTGCCCCTGTGATTTAAAAAAAATTTTTAATTGTTTTGAAGTTTCATTTTATTGTGGTAATAACACTTACCATGAGATATACCCTCTAAACAAATTTTTAAGTATATAATACAGTATTATTAGCTGTAGGGACAGTGTTGTGCAGGAGAGCTCTACAACTTATTATCTTGCTTAACTGAAACTCTGCCTTTTGATTAGTAGCTCCCCATTCCCCTGTCCACCCAGCCCCTGGCAACTATCATTCTACTCTTGATTCTATGAACTGGACAACTTTAAATACTTCATATAAGTGGAATCATATTGTCCTTCTGTGACTTGCTTATTTCACTTGACATAATGTCCTCCAGATTCACCCATTCTGTCCCATGTTGTGGAGTTGCCTTCTTTTTTAAGGCTGAATCATATCACATTGTATGTAAGTGCCACATTTTTTTCGCCATTCATCCGTCAATGGACATTAAGATTGTTTCCCCATCTTTGCTATTATGAATAGTGAGTACTTTAATGTACACCGGAAAGTGCTAATAGCTCTTTAAGATTCTGATTTTCATTTTTCTGATAAATACTCAGAAATGGAATTATTGCATCACTATTGGTGGTTGCACTTTTAATATTTTGAACAGCTTCCATACTATTTTCCAAGGGCTGTACCTTTTTACTTTGCCACCAGCAGTATCAGGGTTCTAGTTTCTCCACATCCTTGCCAACACTTGTTGCCTTTTGTTTTGTTTTTAAATAGCCACCCTGACAGGTGTTAGGTGATGGCTCATTGCTGTTTCGATCTGCAGTTCCTTGATGGTTAGTGATATTGAACAACTTTTCATATACCATTTGTATGTCTTCTTTGAGAAAATGTGTGTTTATTTAAAAAACCAATTCTTGGGGTGCTCAGGTGGCTCAGTTGGTTAAGCCTCAGACTCTTGATTTCGGCCCAGGTTGTGATCTCATGGTTCCTGGGATCAAGCCCCGCTTCGGCTCCACACTGACTGTGCAGAGCCTGTTTGGGATCCTCTGTCTCCCTCTCTTTCAGCCCCTTCCCCCTCAAAATAAATAAACGTAAGAAAAGAAACCTGTTAGTTTTGTTGAACTTGTGTTTTTTGTTTTTTTTTAATGTTTGTTTGTTTTGAGAGAGAGAGAGAGAGCACACACAGAGAGAAGGGGCAGTCACTCAACCAACTGAACCACCCAGGTGCCTCTCTCCTGGATTTTTAAAATCTTATTTACTAGCTCCAAATTCTGATAGAGAACAACTCTTTGCCCGTTTCTAAAATATGGACTGTGTTTTGACATTCATGTTACCTTTTACTGGCATTTCAACCTTTTGCCTTCCACTGCGTTTGTCTCTATGTTCCTGAGTATCTATAGCTGACATTAGTACTGGGCCACTGCAAAACCTTGCTTCAGAGAAAGAAAATGCTGTGAGCTCACAGCTTAACCCGGAGAGTTAAACTTTAGGTACAAAAGAATCACTTGAGGATACTGATCATTTTTAACAGCAGATTTCTTTTCCCATGCGCAGAGGTTCTAATGCAGTAGGTATAGACTGTAGCCCTTTCTACCATGGAGCACTTGGAGAAAACTTAACTAGTTTGTTTGCAAATGCAGTGTGAGGGGTAACAGTTCCTTCACATCTGGGTTGCAGCTGCCAGAACCTTCTTCTTTGCTCATGGTACTGGGTTAATCCCAGGGCCCACGAGTCTGCTTAGCTTATAGTAGACCCTTACTAAAAATAGGGCAAAACGGGCACCTGGGTGGCTCAGTTGGTTATGCATCCGACTTCAGCTCAGGTCATGAACTCACAGATTCATGAGTTGGAGCCCTGCCTTGGGCTCTCTGCTGTCAGCGTAGACAACTCTTTGGATCCTCTGTCTCCCTCTCTCTCTGCACCTTCCCTATTTGCACATACTCTCCTCTCTCTCTCTCTCTCTCTCTCTCTCTCTCTCTCTCTTTCTCTCTCTCAAAAATAAATAAACATTAAAAAATTAAAACTAAATAAACATTAAAAACATAGGGTAAAACATTCCAAAGGTAAATAAGGGATGAGTTGCCCTGGAGATAGCATGCTAACGCTGCCACCATCCTTTCCACTTGGAAAGTTTTGGAACTTTTCTTTTAAGAAGCAAGAAACCATTGGCTTGAATCTAAAGAAAATCACCTGGAACCCCTGAGGCCAACCAGTAGCTGAAAGCAGGAACTATATGCTATTGATTAGTTGGTTCACAGCTAATTTTAGGACATAGAGGAAAGAGGTCCACTATGTCCCTGAATGGCAACCTAGAAAGGGAAGTGGGGAATTCAAGAGGGTTCTGAAATGGAAAGAGGAATTCAAGACAAGGAAAATATTCTAAAGATAGTTGATGGAAACAGAGAAGTTTAAAATAAGCATCTACAGAGACTATCATGATCTAAAAGATAGAGGGGGTGAGAGACATCATATAAATTGTTTATAGAAAAATAATGTTATATAACAATATGAATTTCTAGAGACATCTTTTAGGCCAGGTGAAAAGGAAGGGGGAATTAATGATGTGCATGGGCTCCATCTATATCAGTATCTTCATCAATGGATAGAAATGTATTTGAGAGATTCCTTTTTTTTCCCTCTGTCTATATAAATCCTTGCACAGTAAACTTGACTTAATGTTCATCATTATTTTTATTTTAGTTTTGTTTTGTTACTAAAGCTACATTTACTGGATGTTTAAGAAAGGATCTTTCTATCTACAAGAAAGCGTACATTTGTAAATCGTGAAACAAACAGATGATTTAAAGCATGGAAATTATTCTGACAAAGGAGGAGCCATTCTTTCAGATTAATGTGTAGAACACTAGGTTCCAGGAGGAGCGATGGCTGGTGTCCCAGAGGAAAAACACTCAGGAATACCAGCTATTAGCAGACTCACTGTGCTGTTTTACTAATAATTAGCAACATTGTGTTAAAAAGAGAAGTTTATGAGGCATTAGAGGAAGAGAAGTTAGAATAATTACTAATGAATTTGGACAAAAGTTAAACTTTGTAAATTACTTATCTCCAAACTGGTAGAGTTTTTCTGCACTGATTTTAAAAAGCACCAAAGTTATATTGACAAAACATGTCATTGGGTTTCATTTGGTTTTAAATTTCATTCACGCAGTTTCTCTACACGAGAGAAACATACTAAGAGAAAAGGAGACATTATAATCTGGTATGACAAATTCTACATTTTTAAGTGCATTTTACTGTAGAAGCCCTAACCAAGTCTTTTCTCCCATTTTATTGGCCCAAAATAGTGTAGTTCTAATCAACCCCATACTGTACCAGCAAGAAGGATGAGATTTCTGTCACTGGTTTGGGCTCCTTCCTAAACATTTCACCTGGGGTTAGAATGAATGTTGGAGAGTTTATCACAATGTCCATGATAACGATGATGACAGAGAGGACGAAGGTAATTGCTCTAGAAATTGATACAAAAGTTGCTAAATTTCAAGTAAAGACTTAAATCAACAGGTATGATAATGGAAGAAACTGTACATAACAAAGCAGAGATGTAATGGGTTAGTCACCAAACCCACAGTGAATGACACAAAAGAATTTACATTCTGGTGAGGAAGACAGATGTATCAGAAACAAAGTAATACATGTCATAATACAAAATTGTACCAGTTATGATACATGCAAAGTAAAGAAGCAGATACTTTTCCTGACAGATAAACTCCACAGGGAGTTACATTTAGGACAAATTTTGGAATTTATGTAGACGTTTTCTATGTTGGAAAAGAAGGCATTCCAAGCAGAAAGAATTAAAATGAATACAGTAAGAGAATAGGACATTTAATTCTCTTTTGTTTTGTATCTTCAATGCCTAGACCTGTCTAAAACATAGTAGGCACTCAATGTCTATAAGATGAGTTAAAACAGCATTCACAAATATAATAGATCTTGAAAGAATGTAAAAAAACAAAGTGGAATGTTGTGAAGTTAAAGACAGATAATATGATAAATGGGTCATATCTCATTTTTAAATATTTAGTCTTTATTCTAAAGCTGATAGACAGTCAATTAAGGGTTTTGGAAAAAAAAACCATGTTCAATAAGATGCTTTTTGAAAGATCACTCTGGTCATCTATTTGTGTCCAGTAAAAGGTGATACAAACTCTAAGTAAGGAAATGGAACAAGGATGAAAAGAAGCAAATGGTTTCAAAGTATAATTAGGGACTGAAATCACCAGTACTTTATGATTAATTTGATATCAGATATGAAACATAAAGAATTATTTAGGATGGTATCTAGCTTTCTGGCTTGATTGAATGGATAGTGATGTCACTAAATGAAATCAGAAATACAGGAACAGAACCAATTTTTTCTGAGGCTTGAATGAAACAATGTTTGTGGCTTGACTGATTTTGAAATGGTGGTGATTAATGCTGCTGAAAATGCTAGAAGGAACTTGTTTTTCCTGTGCCATCATCATTAAAGAGTTTTGGTCTAGAATTTTGGATTTGGGACTTCTCCAATAATTAAAGTCTGAAGAAAGCTTTGAGAGTAGCTTCACATTTAATTGTGAGCTGAGCCAAGGGAGACAGTAAGATAATGTGTCATTATTATTATTTCCAACCAGAGCATACCTTAAGAGTATCTTGGTTTAGTTCTAGCCAGTTGGCATTCCTCATAGGCTGTACCCTCATGCATCTGAATCTAGCAGAAAATTATTTTAGGTTTCCTTCAAAGAATATTGACAGAGTAGACAGAAGAATAATTAGGGATTTTATGGATGAAGATGTCTATGCAATCTGATTTTTTCCCTAAAGTCAGGCAGGCAAGATTTAGTATTCTCATGAATAATAGTTAACTACCAAGAAATACACCTACATACATACATACAGTGACATAGTAACATGGGAGAAAGACTTTGAACATTTTAAGTTTCTATTTAAGCAGAAATTACTACAACTATTAGACTGACTTGTAACAGTTATTACTGTGCTATGCATTCAAATAAATTAATTACAGCTGTAGACATATAATGAAATTATCATTTGACATAATTCAAAATATATCTGTGCAGAAAATATATATATTTATATTTTTTTCTGATTATAAAAATTACGAAAATTTTTTTTCTATTTGTTTTATCTTTATTATAATGAGTTAACACTAAATTCTGTCTTCCTATTCCCTGATTGCCACCACATATCTAGATCTTGTGATCTTACCTTTTTCTGGCTTGGTAAATGAAGGAGCAAACTTGAGTAAGAAATGAAGAGCATAGAAGTAAGACATCATGAGTGAGAGGGTGTAAGGTACCTAGCTCACATATTTTAGAGCAGATGATATCATTAAATAGGTTTAATCCATTCCCAGACTCTAACCAATCAGATTAAAATCCATCCTTGTCAGGCCTGGAATAGGCTATGGTATTGGAGCTATAAAGAAAAGGGCATAAGCAGGGGTGATCTTGGTGCAGGAAGAGGAATTGGACTTTATTTCTTTAACTGTCCCAAAACTCTTTCATGTGTATTACCTCTTTTGATCCTCCAGAGACCCTGTGAAGTAGTCTATAGACTGTAGATTTAAAACTCTATTACAGGGGCGCCTGGGTGGCTCAGTCGGTTAAGCGGCCGACTTCGGCTCAGGTCATGATCTCACGGTCTGTGAGTTCGAGCCCCGCGTCAGGCTCTGTGCTGACAGCTCAGAGCCTGGAGCCTGTTTCAGATTCTGTGTCTCCCTCTCTCTCTGCCCCTCTCCTGTTCACGCTCTGTCTCTCTCTGTCTCAAAAAATAAATAAACATTAAAAAAAAATTAAAAAAAATAAAACTCTATTACAGAAGTAATATGATCACCATAAGCCACTAATTTATAAATTTTAATCTGAGATTTGGCCATAAAGGTTTCCCATTTTTTTAAAGGAATTATACCCATGATTGTACTGTGTGCTACCCCACATACAGACTTCATTTTCTATGACACACAGCATTATATCTTTTGTGTTGAATGTGTGCATTTGACATATGCAACCTGCAGATAAACATTTAAAGCCAGTGTTTGGTATAAGTGCTGGGTGATGTCTTTTCTGATCAGTGGGTGAATTGACCCAGATTAAAATAGGAATTTTTTTGTGTGTGTGCATGAACTCTCTTAACCCTACCTAGCAAATTAAAAATAGACATACCCAGTTGAATATGAATGGAGTCACTAATGGTTATCCAGTTTATATGTATATAATGCATATTTGAAAATGTGTAAACCATTGTCGACTAATGTGAATTTTTAGTAGCATTTCTAGATCTTACAAATTTAACATATTTCTCAGCTGTGATAATTTTTCATGATGTTGCATTTTCATGTGCACATTTCTGTTTCCCTCCATTTTGTTTATTTATTTTTAAATGTTTATTTATTTTGAGAGGGAGAGAAAGAGAACAAGTGAGGAAAGGACAGAGAGAGAGGGTGAGAGAGAATCCTAAGCAGGCTCCAGGCTGTCAGCACAAGCACAAGGCTTGAACTCACGAACCATGAGATCGTGACCTGAGCCAAAATCAAGAAGAGTCTGATGCTTAACCTACTGAGCCACCCAGGCGCCCCTTGTTTCCCTACATTTTAAAATAAGTCTGTACTTTACAGTTAACTGATTCTTGAGCGTCTATTTCTGAAAAATAGACACGTCTTCATTTGTCAGACTGCTTTAGGATAACATTATTTTAATGAATATTCTTTTCATTTTTGTGTCATCTTGTTGCCATTTTTAAGGCTGTCAGCTTTATTGTATAATTTGATATAAAAGATATTCTTGGGCCAATCATAAATTTTTATCATGACTCTTCTGGATGGATTATTTTACTACTTAAGGAATTATTTCTGTGTATTCTGAAACTAGACATATTTTAATTCACTGTGTGATAATTGCTAGCTATGAATGTAGTACAAAGCTTATAATTTGGAACTTTTATCTTTCAGAATCATAAGCAAACATAAGTATCATAGTACTTACAAAATATTAAAAAAATATCTGGTAGAGTACCTAAATTAAAATCTGTCAGTCTCTCTATTATCTACCTGCCCTGTCCATCTGTAAAGATCCATTTTTCATATGAGATTGTATTCATAGCAACATTAAAGAGTCATTAAAATAGTATGCTATTTTTTATTCACTTTGTAAAATTCACTTCATAGTTATGTTTTTCTTAATACCTCTTGACACAATTAGGGAATTATGAAATTATAAATTCCACAATATTCCATTGGTTTTCTACAAATTATTAGACTAAGAAAAAAAATCCAGACTCCAAAAAAGGGATACAGCTTTTTTTAAAATTTTTTTAATGTTTATATATTTTTGAGACACAGTGACAGAGTACAAGTGGGAGAAGGGCAGGGAGAGAGAGAGAGAGAGAGAGAGAGAGAGAGAGAGAGAGAGAGAGTCCGAAGCAGGCTCCAGGCTCTGAGCTGTCAGCACAGAGCCTGACAGGGGCTCAAACCCATGAACTGTGAGATTGTGACCTGAGCTGAAGTCGGACGCTTATCCAACTGAGCCACCCAGGTGCCCCAAGGGATACAGATATTTTTAATAAATGGAAATAGGCATCTCTCTAGAGACCTATAGTTTTAAGACACAACAAGAAATATTTTATTGGATAAATTTAGGATAAATTCTGAGGAAAACATTTTTTGTTTGTTTTATTTTGAGAGAGAGAGAGAGTGCATGTGAGCAGGGGAGGGGCAGAGAGAGGGGGGAGAGAATCCCAAACAGGTGCCATTCTCTAAGCGTGGAGCCCGATGCAGGGCTCGATCCCATGAACCAAACCATGAGGTTATTACCTGAGCTAAAATCAAGAGTTGACACTCAACCAACTGAGCCACCTGGGCACCCCAGAGGAAAACATTTTAATTCAGAATGCTTTCATGTTCTGCCTCTGAGTGATAGAACAATGCAGTGGTATATTTAGGGTAAATTATGCAAATATTGAAAGCTGTGTCTGTTCAGCAGAATTATTTTAGGTCAGTTCTTATAACTCTTTGTTTCTTCAGTTGTACTGATTACTAATATTAGCATGACATGAAACCTTGTCATTGTGTTTTTCTAATGAGATTTATTTGTGGATCAGAAATAGATGGCCTGTGTCCTCAGTTGTCATAAAGAAACTAAATGTTATGTGTTTCTAGCACCCTGGAATTTTTCCAACTCTCTAGATCACATTAGTTTAACAATCATAGATTATAGTAGCTAAGAAGTGCATAGACAATTCTCCTGTTACATGATCAAAGCAATCTAGGCTTTGTGAAACTAAGTCTAAACTTGAAATTTTATTTATATTGCAGCCAAAAAATATTGGCATTTCTAGGAGTAGATCTAGATTTTGTTGTCCTTGTAATCTTGTAACATTTGGAGGAAACTTTTCAAGAAAAAAATGTAAAAATATCTTACTTTTCAGAGTTTACTAAATGTATGACCTTGTGAATACATCTCTAGCCCCTTCCAGGGCCTTGCAAGGGACCCATGAAAGTGTAGGGTTTGTAGCTTAAGCTGCCTTCATTTGACAGTAAGAGTACATTTGGATATAGCAAAAAGATATGAAGAAAGAAGCAGATTGGCTAACGGCTTCATTATCATTAGTTAAATATTTGGTAACAGTGCACATAGATACTCCTGTTAAATATTAAATCAAGTATTTTTTTAACCAACTAGTTCTCAAGACTTTCAATATTTAATTCCATTTGCAAAAAAAATTCACATGTATCTTAATCTTTAATTTCAGGGATTAGTGCAGAAGGTACATATGTTTTTGCAAGTAGAATATTTGAAAATGTCTTGTTCTCTACAGCCTTCATTCAGTGCAGCTTAATCACAGGAAATCTCAAGGCCATGGAACTATTCATTGTTAAATCATCAGTAGATAAGATTTAGTTTTTTTTTTTCCTTTCCTGCATTAGGAATATTTGTGTTGATCCATTTGCTACTAAGTTCAACTTGGGGGATATACAAATGCTTTCTTTATTATTTGTAATGGAACATACAAAATCTTAATGCATTTGTGATTCTCTCACTAGTAGCCTATGTTATAAAGATGCAGGAAATATAGTACGGCTGGGTGGCTCAATTGGTTAAGTGTCTGACTCTATTTCGGCTAAGGTCATGATCTCACAGTTAGTGAGATCAGCCGCGAATCAGGCTCCAAGATGATATAGCCCATTATCTGCTTGGGATTCTCTCTCTCTCATTGTCTCTCAAAATAAATAAATAAACATTTAAAAAAACAGAGATGAAGGAAATCGCAATTTACCTTAAACTCTGTTGTACTGGAGTCTGTCTACTCAACCCTTTTGATTTTTTACCTTCAGTTAGCTATCATAAATTATTTTATTTTTATTTTTTGCTAATCATAGTGATAACAGATCTTAGTACACAGTTTTATTTGAAGCATAGATTGGTCTCTAAAAAACATACCACAAATACTTGTATGTATCAGTGAATATTTGGCATTTGGCATTTCAGGTTAAACTATTTCAAGTGAACAACACACATTCTTAGCAAGAAACAGAAGAAAATACCTGATTCCCTGATGCCGAGGCACAATTCCCTGAAAATAACAATGCCAGAATGTCCAAGAAAATTTTGGCAGGGCTATATATTTTCACATGTTTCTCTGTTTATTCCTTTGGTATCAAGTCTCTACACGCAAATTCAGAACATTTGCGTAGTGTCTGGGCATAGTTCTAACATCTCCTCAAAGAGGAGTACTGAAGGTAGACATTCTATGAGAGGAATGAGTAGGAAGGGCCTTAGGCGGTGTTGTGTTTGATCTTACCAGGATTTTTCACTCTGTCCTCTTAAGAGGCTTCTTTCTTTACTACTCAGGGCTCTCACCAAACTACCACCATATACGGTGGAGGGATGGTACACATTTAAGCTCGGCTGAATTGTTGTCTAACATAAACTGACTCAAGCAAAAGAAATAAAGAGGGGCTTTACCAACAATCTACTGCTTTTTTTTTCTTTTCTTTTTTTTTTTGAATTATCTTTCACTCTAGAGTCAGAGTTGCTCTGGCCTTAACCAGTTATTGGAGAAAATTCCACAGATTGTGTCTCTTAAGCCAGAATGCCATGGGTGGGTCAGGAGCCATTGTCTTTATACTGTCACTTGCAACTCCTCGTGGAAAGCTTTTGAAATGAGTTGTTTCACTCTACCTTGAATATTCAAATATAATATCTCATAATTACATTTCCTTTATTATAGAATGTATTTAGTTATGACATTGTGGATTATGTGTAAGGTTTTATAAAACTTTATGTGTAAGGTTTTATAAAACTTCGAAAATCTTTGCTTATGCATTATTTCTAGGCATGTTTAAAATTAACCAGTAAGTAACCTTGCAAAATGTCCCATCAGCGACAGTCACTACCAAACAACCATTCCCAGAAGTCAAACAGGTTTAGAGAGTTTTTTTTTTAATTTTCTCTCTGATAAAAATTTCTATACGAGCAAAGGATAGAAATAGTGACTTCTTTCTGAAGCAATAATAGAATCCAAATACCAAAATGATCTGTTGACCATTATCATTCATCTAAAAATAAATGAATGAATGAGCATTCAACTACAAAGTGGCAAATTTTGCATTCAATCCATATTTGAACTTACGTTTCCATTATACTCCTGCAAATTACTTTCATGCTTTTAAGTATTTTTAATTTCTTTTTTCTTTCTTTGGAAAAACATGGCTTATATATCTAAATTAATTTGTAATTTTTTGGGATTCTAAGGTATTCACAGAATTATTCTGATCTAGTTTCATTATAATATTATTATAGCAGATTTGATCAAAATAGCGTAATTCAACAAAAAGTAAACATTTAATGGAAAGGTGTCTTTTAATGAGATTAACAGGCCACCTTTGCTTTTATAGATGAATATTCTTTAGTGCTGGTTGAGCAGATACAGATTTTGTCTCAATTATATTCCTGTTTTGTCTCTATAGATGTAAACACTGAGTAAACTATTTACATAATAAAGTAGATCACAATGGAATGTACTTGATTTTAGCAATATCAGTCAACTCTCTGAATTTGCCAAAAATCATATAATGATTTCTAATAAAAAATTGTAATGATCAATTAGCTAACAATTTAACTAAGTCTTCCCGCAAATTATGAAAAGCAAAGCATTGAAAATCTATCTCACCAAAGAATTATTTTTCAGTCAATAAATCTCTCAACTTTTGAGAAGTTTATTTAAAACGTTTACCAAAACTAACTAAATGATAAAAATTTATATTGCTTTTTCATAATTCAGAGGCAGATTTTTAATCTAATAAAGTCATAAGGGGTAGAGAAATTAAAATATACACCTTTTTAAATAAGGTGTTTGTGACTAAGAGCTTTGTCTGTCATGTGTTTTATGTATATATTTGTAAAAACATTGGAGGCACCGACTTAGCTTGTTCAGTGTGTGGGAACATGATTCCTTCTCATTTAATTAGCAAAGCCAGTCCCTACTCAAACTAATCAGCTAAAACAATTTAATTTCAGTCAGAGAATGTCTGAATTGATTTTCAAGTTCAAATAAATATTTTAATATGCATTTGAAGATTATTGTAAAAGTACTGAAAATTAATTACAGGGTACATCTTATAAAAAGTTAACCTAAATTAATTTTGTAACATATTTAGGTGTTTTTGCAAAAAGCTTAAAAACAAGAACAAATTTGTAAGCTGTTCCTGATACTTAGTATAACATGCCTCTGATTCCTATTTATTTATGAAGTCAGAATATGACAAAAGGCACAATATTATTTTAGTAAATATGTATCTGGAAGTATTTTAAGAATCAGGTGTACATATCCACAAATATCTTACTTTATTTTTAGATTCATTATTATGAAATTTTCATACGAATTTAACAAACAGAAAAGTATATGCTGCTGAAATACAATTAGTCCCATGGCTATCTTAGTATTTATCCATGAATTTAAAGTAAAAATGTGGTGTTCCAGAAAACATTTCAGGTACAATTAAAGGAATACGCTCCAACGATTTGAACTGCTCCAGCTGATCAAAGGTGCTTTTATTTCCAATGACGTGTCCTAAGAGTGAAAAGAGAGAATAGCTGGAAATTATTAATTTAAATTTTGAATCTTTAACAAGCATTCATTTTTATTAATGCTCTGTTTACATTGTTCTCATCAGAGTCTCCGTCAAGAGCAATGCATTCTTTGTAGTTGGAAGACCTGAAGCTGCTGAACATAAATTGCTATCACTTCCTCTATCCACACTACAATGTATGTGGTTTCTGAACTCTTAAAAATAAGACCTCAGATACCCCATGGACAAGCCTGCATTTCCCCCAACATTAATATGCACAAGATAAAGAAAGGAGGCTTTACAGTGGGTTTTTAAAAAACCTTTATTAATCCTTTAAAAGCATCTAGGGAAACTTTCCAAATGTCTCGCTAGTGCTTTTGGGGGTTTTAACACCTCTAAGCGGTGGACCTTATGAAAGCAGAGGTAGGATAGAAGAATCTACATGATATTTGAATTTAGAGCATATGGAAATTGTGGATTGAAATAATTGAATACCTTAAACTACAAATGCTTTATCCTTTGGAAAGTTTGCATTACCTACAAGGGTAAGAACACCTCAATTTGAAAACCACTCTTCTAGAGAGGTTCCAACTTACTGAGTCATACCACTCTTTCCACCATCTAGAATGTTCTCCCTTTTACCCACTGTTCAGTTTTCTTGACTCCTGGAGGCACCTTTAAGTGGTCCTCTCTCATAACTGTTTTGAGATCTCCATAATAACAATACAGGATTGCAATTTGCTCTATTTCCTTATATGTCTGAACCACCCTCCTTTACTGAACGCTGAGATCCTTTAGAATAAGATTCTCCTGCCCCCAAGTTTGGGGTAGATAAGGTCTCTTTATTCCCAGCAACTGAGGAAACACTTAAAATTCCTGGTATATAAACAAAACTGTCTAGATGTTTATTGACTGAATAAATGAATTCCAGAACAAGTTACTGAGGCATAGGATTCTCAAACTTTTCTATAAAGAAAACCTAAAAGTCACTTAGCCTAATGGTTCTCAACAATCATATAATCAAGTGAAGCACAGTCTTTGCTGACAAGAAACAAAAACACTCACTTTTTCCGAGTACCTTTTTGGATGTGAAAATCTGCCTCTCTTTGAAAGTACTATCTCCATGACTGCTCAAGCACAGATGGCTGATTGATAATTGGAGATTTTTAGAGATATGCTTAAGGTTATAGAACCACGACCCTTTTTTTCCCCAGCTTACTAAACAGCAGTGACACTTAATCTTATTTTCTCAGTTTGAAATGAGAAACCAATTATCCATTACAAAATTTTTGGAAAAGCATCCATCTCACTACTTTCCCAACAGTGTGCCCAACATCTAATTTTTGTTGAGTCAATTCTCCTTATTAACTTAAACAGGAATGAACTGTGTATGTTCCAGAATGCTGAAATTCATTTGCATCCTTTTAAAGTTCTCTGCTTTTCCAGCATTCTTTCATACTCATGTTATTTTTAATACTGTAAATAAAATTATAATAAATATGTCATGAGTAATGACTGTTTATACTAAAATAGCAAAATCAACAGAAGGTAGAAAAGCTGAGATAGTACTTTACTTAATAATGAATCTACAGATTGCATGTTTATTGTAGGAAACTACTTTTGAGAAGTAATTTACATTGTTTTTTAAGAAATGTAAGGTTCACCATAGTAGTTAGACTTAAAAATCATTTCAAAACGAGATTGGAATCAGTCATGCAAGGAATTCATAATTTAGCATACTTTAAACTGCAGCTTTTATATGTAAGATATATGAAATATTTTCTTTGAAAATCCTAGGATTAAAAGAACATAAATGTCTGACCAACTTTCATTCCTTAAGTCTCTTTACAATATTCTTATTACGTGGTCATATAGCTTCTGCTTGAACAGTTCAAGGGCAAGTAACTATCTCTCAAAGAATTAAGAATATCTTTTCTATACACAGATCTTCTATAACTTCTGTTGTATCTAATAACCCTCTCAATGTTCTTCAAAAAATGAAAGGAAGCTGTTATTTTTTTTCCTATA
The DNA here is from genome assembly GCF_023721935.1 of Panthera uncia. Classification (NCBI taxonomy): domain Eukaryota; kingdom Metazoa; phylum Chordata; class Mammalia; order Carnivora; family Felidae; genus Panthera; species Panthera uncia. Next base: position 83,431,490 of record NC_064809.1, read on the forward strand.
TCATCTTTATCAGAGCTAAGTATATACATTTTTTTCAACCATTCCTCATTTTATCAGGTGTTCATGTGTGAAAACACTCTCCTCTTCAGGTAATCTGCCTCTATTTTTCTAGCCCAGAGTATTCCATTGGGAGCTTAGTGGAATTTGAAATTGGCCAAATCTGTGTAATGGGTTTTACACCTTTCAGGAGGTTTAGCATCTCTGATCCCATCCACCAAATACTAATAGTGCTCCAAATTCCCATGAAAACAGACATATTCTCTAACACTGCCAAATGTCCCATATGAAGGATAGATTTTGCCTCAGTTAAGAAGTTCTGATAAGCAAAGGACCTGAATAGATGTTTTTCCAAAGAAGACATCAGAGAGCCAACAGATATATGAAAAGGTGCCAAACATCATTAATCATCAGGGAAATGCTAATCAAAAACACAATGAGGTATCACCTCACACCTGTTAGAATGTTTATTATACAAAAGGCAAGAGAAAACAAATGCTGGCAAGGATATGGACAAAAGGGAACCCTTATACACTGTTGGTAAGAATGAAGATCTTTACAGCCATTATAGAAATCAATACAAAGTTCTTTAAAAAATTAAAAGTAGAACTCCCATATGATCTGTCAATCCCACTTCTGAGTATATATCCAAAGGAAATAAAATTACTGTCTTCAGGAGATGTCTGCACTCCCATATTCATTGCAGCATTCTTCACAGTAGCCAGGATATGGAAACAACCCAACTGTCCTTCAATAGCTGAATAAAGACTGTGCGGTATATGTATATATGCAGTGGGATATTGTCCAGCCCTAAAAGAAAGCAAATCCTGTCATTTATGACAATATGGATGAAGCTTGAGAGCATTATACTAACTGATTAAGTCAGAGAAAGACAAATACTGCATGATCTCACATATGTGGAATCTAAAAAAGTTGAACTCCTAGAACCAGAGAGTAGAAGAAGAAGGTGGTGTTGCCAGGGGGTGAGGAAAGTGGAGGAAATGAGATGTTGGTGAAATGCGCAAACTTTCCATTATAAAATGAGTAATTCGGGAGACCTAATGTACCACATGGTGACTATAGTTAACAACCATGTAATGTATACCTGAAATTTTCTAAGAAAGTAGATCTCTTATGTTCTTACCCACCCCCCCCCCACACACACACGGTAACTATGAGAGGTGATGGATATGTTAATTAGCTTGACTGTGGTTATTCATAATGTAGGCATATATCAGATCATCATGTTGTACACCTTAAATATATACAATTAAAAACAAGCTCTGATAATGTAGGTGAATTTTGGGGTGGAGTAGTTTAGTTTTTATTTGTTTTTTGGTAGTCACAAGTTCTCTATTACCTGACTAGTAATTGATCATAGCTTTCTATTCTAGTTTTTAAAAAAAAAAAAATCTTTCAATAATGTATGCTAATTTGTTCCTAGAAACCTTCAGATTTATTATTTATTAATCTATGGAAGACATATTTTTGTTTGTTTCTGACAAGTGGGTCTATATTTCCCTGACTCTACTTTTCTCTAACATCTTCTTTGTTCTTTCTTTTTATCTTAACACTATAATTTAATTACTTCATCAGCAGCTATCAGTGCTTAGAGATACTCCTTATTCTTCCATATTTTTCTCCATAAAAATCTTAATTTTCAGAGATTTGAACCTCATACCTCCCTTCTCTCGGTTTCTCTTCATGACTCTAGTTTTAATTCCATGAGATATACCATTATTCTTCTCTTGAGTTGCCATTTCTTCTCCAAAAATCCACACTTGTCTTCCATTTTGGTCATCTCAGGCTTATTTTGTATTTGTGTAATTTTTCTAATTTTGGTACCAAATATTTTTCTTTAAAAAAGTGGTTTAAAATATCCTAGAAAGAATGTTGGAAATAATATAAAAAGTGAAAGAGTAAGTGTAAATGTCTGGAAATGTGAGTTCAAGCCAAAACCAAAAGATGGGAAAGTATATTAAGGAAAAATATTCTGCAAATACCTTCCAAGGTTGCTTCTGGAAACCACTGTTCAGTGCCCATATGTCAGTTTACTCCTCTATCTGTAGGCCTGCATTGCAGGTGTTATTTCCACAGGTAACCTGTGATGCTTTCTGGAACTTGTTGATTCCTCATTCAGAAAGACAAGAATATCATACATCATATATTTACTAAACAGTTGGATTCATTCATTCATTCATTCATTCATTTTTTTAAATGTTTATTTATTTTGAAGGAGAGAGAGAGCATGAGCAGGGGAGGAGCAGAGAAAGAGAGGGAGACAGAATCTGAAGCGGGCTCCAGGCTCTGAGATGTCAGCACAGAGCCCGACTTGGGGGCTTGAACTCACAAGCCATGAGATCATGACCTGAGCTGGAGTCAGACGCTTAACCGACTGAGCCATCCAGGCACCCCTCATTCATTCATTTTAGACTTACTCTGTGAACACTGTTATAGCTGGATCCCACTCATAGAGGTTCTAGAAGATGCCAAAGGATATAAAATGTCTTACTGTGACTTTTAAAAAAAATAATATTGTTCCCTGGATTGATAGTAATGTTACATAAATTAGAACATATATGTCCCATAATTAATAATAAATAATGAGATTTCTGAGGCCATTATTAACATTTTTTTAAAATTTTATTTTGAGTTCATATGTGTGTGTGTATGTGTAAAAGATGGTGGTTATAAAGAGGTTAAAATATAAACCAACCGCAAAGACGTATCTAGACAATGTCATATATTTTATCTAAACCCCCGTGAAATTCCAAACACCAAAAAACCCTTGTCAACTTAAAGTTTTTATTTAATTTATGAATGTATGTATTGCCATAAATTTATGACTGCCACTTACTTCAGGAAATCTGTAAAACAAGCTATTAAACGAAATACCCAGTTCTTCAAAGTAAAATTACAGTTTTTCACTTAGGCATGTGATTGAACCAAACTTCTTTTGTTGTAATTACTCTTGGTATTTCCAAATCTATCTTTCATTAGACCACAATATTTAAGGAAAAGTAGTCTTTTTTTGCACGTTTATCTGCTAGGGTGCTTTCAGTTTAAACACTAAATAAATACATTCCTTCATTTAACGAGGATTTAAAATATAGAGTGACCATAAAATGGCATCATTAGGTTCCAAGTCCACTTCATTGTGATGCTGTGTGAAGTTCTCTAGCTTCTGTGTTTCACCTTTTCCTCAGGCCAGCTCTCTTCATGTTTGTAAGATAGCTGCTGTGTTTCAAGGTAACGTACATATAGGAGACAACATTTAGTGATTTATTTTTCGTATCTCTCTCTGTCTTTTTTTCTTTTTCTTTTAGAAAGAGAGAGTGGGAGCAGGAGAGGGGCAGAGAAAGAGAAAGAATCTTACGCAGGCTCAACACTCAGCATAGAGCCCCACATGGGGCTTGATCCCACAACACTGGGATCATAACTTAAGCCGAAGACTCAGATGCTCAACTGTCTGAGCCACTCAGGTGCCCCCTCTATGTATCTCTTTTTAAGAAAAAGACTTTTGGGGTGCCTGGATGACTCCGTCAGTTGAGCATCCAACTCTTGGTTTTGGCTCAGGTCATGATCTCCTAGCTTCATGAGTTCAAGCTCCGCCTTAGGCTCAGTGTTGCTTGGGGTTCCCTCTCTCTTCCTCTCTCTCTGCACCTCCCCCATTTTTGCTGTCTCTGTCTCTCTTGAAATAAATAAATGAACTTAAAAAAAATGAAGAACTTTTCCCAGAAATTGCTAGATTTCCTCTCATGTCTTGGCAGCCAGAATTGTGTCATAAGCCCAGACCTAAATCATTCAATGGAGAAGGGAATGATGTTATCACAACTGGCTCTCTATGTAAATCAGGATTTACTCCTACCTCCATAATTCTCTTAGCATGTGGCTGCACAGTGAAAAGCAGAATCCTGCAGGGAATCCACGTTTTCTCAAAAAAGAAAGCAGGAGAAAATGGATGCAGAGATGCAGAGCTTATAACCAAGAGTATTAGACACAGGAGGACTCACTTAAATATAAGTTATTGTTTCTCTGGTGATGACTATTCCCTAGAATAAGTGGAGAATACTAATTATTATCACTCTGTAGTACTTTATACCAGCACTTATGTAAAAAGTTCACAAAGGACAGTAGGAGCACATTTGCTTGATACTGTGTCTCTTAGGTTCAAAACACACCTACACACAAATACATCTATATATACACTACATATACACTATATATATGCTATATATACACTATATACACACTATATGTAGCGTATGGAGTCAAATATGGCAATAAGTAGTGACAGAGATATTGGGGTAAGTGGACCTCATACCTTTAGTTAGGAATTTTGTATGCATAAAATCAGTCTTCACTCATAAACAAAGGCACTTTAAAGAGAAGAGTTAAAATCAATGGAGCTCATGTACTCATCTCTAAATTGACCTTTAACCTGGCATATGTGTTTCTTGTTTTGTTTTGTTTTACAGATCATCTTTAGATGAAAAGAAAAAGGAACCCAGTAGATTAAATACCCTCTTTAAAACCTGTCTGCTGTGATAAATACTGATATCATGTCGAAGTGAGGGTGGCATCATATGACAGTTCTAAAATCAACTTAGAAAATAATTTCATCTAATTAAATTAAAAAATAATTCCTATCTCTTATATGAAATAAATTGTCTTAAGTCTAAGTAAATTATAAATGAGTCACATTATGCCCTTGCCCTCCAAAGAGCTGAAATTCTAGTGACTAATACAAATATGGAAATAAATATCACAAAGTAGAATATTAATACTAACTTGAGAGAAGAACAAAGTAGTTTAGCAGCTAAAAGATTAGAATATATTAGATGGATGCGTTCATGGAATGCATTAGAACCAAGTTATTTAAAGCTAATTTTGAAAAACACATGGAAGGAAATAATATAAAATTTCATAGGACTTCATGCAATATTCTATGTACAGTAAGAATTATGAGGGAAAAATATCCATGAACAGAAACATATTTTAGCACCGTTTAGAAATGGTCATATTGTTTATTAGTTGCCTAAGACAGGTTTGAACCTTCAGTTTACAGATTGGATTTTCCTGACTGGTTAAGAGAAATACATATATTTTAAGATACATTATCAATTACATATCCACATTTCAAAACTTCCATTGAGGTTAAACTATTACATTTAATTGAGTATAACAAATTGGAAAAATGTTAGAATCACTTTAAATGTTCTATAGTTAGATGGGGTGCCTGGGTGGCTCAGTCAGTTAGGTATCCAACTCGACTTAGGCTCAAGTCACGATCTCACAGTTTGAGTTCAAACCCCACATTGGGCTCCCCACTGTCAGCTTGGAACTCTGTCTCCCTCTCTCTCTGCCCTTTCCTGCTTGCTTTCTATCTCTGTCTCAAAAAGAAAAGTAAACTTAAATATATATGTATATCTATGTAGTATTATATATATAAATATATCCATATCCGGGTGCCTGGGTCGCTCAATCATTTAAGCATCTGACTTTGGTTCAGGTCATAATCTCATGGTTCATGGGTTCAAGCCCCACATCAAGCCTCTGTGCTGACAGCTCAGAGCTTGGGGCCTGCTTCGGATTCTGTGTCTCCCTCTCTCTCTGCCCCTACTGTGCTCATGCTCTGTTTCTCCCTGTCTCTCAAAAATGAATAAATGTTTTAAAATATTAAAAATTATTAAAAATATATAAATAAATGTTCTATAATTAGATTTCACTGAAATAATTCTGTGAAACTAAATAAATTTTTTAAATAGTATGTATATATTTTATTATTTGTTTTAATTTAAATCCAACTTACTTAACATATAGTGTAATAATGATTTCAGTAATGGAATTTAATGATTCATCACTTGCATATAACACCCAGTGCTCATCCCAAGTGCCCTCCTCAATGCCCACCACCCATGTAGCCCATCCCCACACCCAACACCCCTCCAGCAACCCTCAGTTTGTTCTCTGTATGCAACAGTCTCTTAACGGTTTGTTTCCCTGTTTTTATCTTACTTTTTCTTCCTTTCCCCTATGTTCATCTGTTTCATTTCTTGAATTCCCCATATGAATGAAATCATATATTTTTCTTTCTCTGACTTATTTCACTTAGCATAATCCACTCTAGTTCCATCCACGTTGTTGCAAATGGCAAGATTTCATTCTTTTTGATCCCTGAGTAATATCCCATCGTGTGCGTGCGTGTGTGTGTGTGTGTGTGTGTGTGTGTGTATGGATAAAGAAGATGTGGTGTATGTGTGTGTATATGTAGACACACACATACACCACATCTTCTTTATCCATCCATCAGTTGATGGACATTTGGGCTCTTTCCATACTTTGGCTATTGTCAATAGTGCTGCCATAAACATTGGGATGCATGTGTCCCTTCAAATCTTGAATCAGCACTCCTGTATCCTTTGGATAAATACCTAGTAGTGCAATTACTGGGTTGTATGGTAGTTCTATTTTGAAACTAAGTAAACTTTTAAGCTTTAGGGGAAAAGAAGGTATTTAGTAGATGTCAACTACTTTTTATTGTGAGATAGTATTAATAGATTTTTGAGATAGTGTTAATAGTATTAATAATAGTACTTTATGAGATAGTATTATAGATACTATAAAGACTACTATAAATATATTTTATAGATCTTATTAATACTTTAGATAGTATTTTATGAGATAGTATTAATAGATTTTATTTTTTATGAAATATATTTAATAGGAATTGAATTTTTTCTATTATATCAGAATGTCTTAGACTGCAAGCAGGGAAAAATCCAATGCCCATTGGTAAACTAACCAGCACTGAAGCTTTATGATGTTATATCACAAGAAGTCTGGTGTGGTTAATTTATTGGCTCTTTGGTCTAATCAATGGCTTAAATGTCTGTCTCATCTTCAAGAACACTTTACAGTCAAAAGATGACTATGGAACCTCAAGGCATCACATTCTCATGAAAACATACAGAGGCATTTTATTGCTTTATTGCTTTATAAGACTAAAGACATCCTTTCCCAGAAGCCCTCAGAAAATTTTACCCTATATAAATTGCCCCCAGATGCTCATATGTAAGCCAGTATTTGGTGATGGGAATGGTCCTATCATGATTGGCTTACAGTACTTACGATTCATTCCCCAAGCGTTAAGGCCTGGGGTGTCACAGAAGAGATTAATTATAAAACAAAATCAGGATTCTTTTAGGAAGAATGAAGGGCGTAGACAACCAGCAGTTTCTGCAATATAGTCTTATTTTTTCTGTCTTCTTAAAAATTATTCCAAAGATCAGGGATTATAAAGTATACATTTTGCATAATGTAATATTAAATATAAATTTTTATTTTGAATAAATGAGCATCATACATGTAAAAGAAATGTGATCTCTGCTCCCAGGAATAATGATACTTGTGCGAGGCATGCTCTAGAACAGGTAGGTATAGCAGAGGGCTTGAGCAATCCTTCAAAGTTTTCACTCTGCAACTCAGTTTCCTTATATATAAAATGGGAATGAAGAAATCATGCCAACTTTTAGAGAGATTTTAAGGATGCAATGTGATTTTATATGTGAAGAGTTTAGAAACATGCCAAGTCCTCAAGAAAGGTTTTTGTTTTTGTTTGTGTTTTTTTACGGAGCCATTGTGCCAGCCTTAAACAAGTGAAAATGGTTTTCCTGGTTGGGAAGAATGTAACCTGTAAACACCAAGGAAGTGTTCGGCATTTCTGCCAGTGCTCACAGAGAATGTTCGTTTTCAAACACTTTGATTTGTAGTAAAAGGTTTTGAGGTCAGTTTGGTCACTCTCTCACCCCTCCCCCATGCAGAGTGACCATTCCTTTAAACAGCTGTAATGATGCCAGGTTGGTACGTTCATCCGTTGAAATGATGAGATGTCTGTCTGAGGAGGTGACATATGCACGGAGACCTGAATGTGAGAAAAAAGAAGCCATTTATATATAAAGGGGAGAACATTTCAAACAGAGGGAACAGCAAATACAAAGATGAGTTCGCAGACCATGTCACCCTCCAGTACCCTCTGTCCCTGTTATGCATCAAAATACACCTAGCATATTAATCACCCCTTTCTTGATTTCTACAGCTACTCAAACCGTACATTCAAAACCCTCATATACTTAAAAATCTAAAATACTAGTTGAATGCTGAATGAATATACTATGACTGCCTTTGGCCGACATAAAAATTCATCTTTTGTAAGAGCCTGAATGAGCTCTAGTAAATCAAACCGGCACAATTATCATTGAGCAACATGCTAACTGACGATGATTTACCGGCATAACATTTATATCTCCATCCTTTGTAAAGGTAAATGCGATAGCTGCTTCCTAATCATTAGGGACTCTCCCCTCATGTTTTTCACTGACCTTAAGTGAAGTGAATCACTTGGAGAAAGAAAGCAGGGGAATTTTCAATTCCAACTTCAGTGCAGGGATAAATGTCAGGCAAACAAGTAGTTAATGAGGAGGCTCCCACCCTCTGTCCCAATTAAAATAGCAACAGTTTTCTAATTCAAAAAATCTCTTTGAAAAATCTTTCAAATTTAGAAAGTCCCTGTCAGTAAGAAAAATACTACAGTAGTAAACACAGATAAATTTCTGTAATTGCAAACAACTTTCTCCCAGCCCTGCTCTAGTGCTTTTTATCATTTGATTTGACAGGATACCACATATACAAATTTGAAATAAAGCAAATGAAAAATAAATTATAGCAGTTTATCATTTCTTCTGTTAGTGTTTATGCTATGCATAAAAATTTTATATAGCTCAAATTGATAGTCAATTCCAATTCATGGTTTTAGATTGATCAAATATATTTTATGAAATGTTCATTACATAACATATTCTCTACATTTTCTCACAGCATTTATCATGTACTCATGCCATATACCAAAGAAATAAAACAAACACTATGAGTTCATGTTTACAGAACAGAATAACAATGCACAAAAGAATAGACCAGCTCCTGTATACGTAGGTCGTACATTTAAAAAATATTTACCGAAAAAAAAAAATCAGTTGTTTAAATATAACTACATGCAAAACTCAAAATTAGAAGAGATATACTATAGTAGTTGTATTCAGAATCCCCAAGACAACTTTCAGGTTTGATGATTCACTAGAAAAGTTCACAGGACCCAACAATGTCTTTTTCATGGCTATGATTTGTTATAACGAAAGGATGCCAAACAAAGTCAGGAATAGCAAAAGCCCATGGGTCAAAGTCCAGGAGAAACTAGGTGCAAACTTCCAAGAGTCCTCTCCCAATGGAATCACAGAGGATAAGCTGAATCCAGCAACTAGTTGTGACACAGGTGAAGCGTTGTCTACCAGGAAGATGACTGGAGACTCGAAGCTTATGGTTTCTATTGGGTTGCTGGTCACATGGGCATTCTCTGTCACGCATGACCTAAAGATCCACACTCGGGGTAGGAAAGCAGATGTTTGGCATAAACCACATCATGAAACAGTTCAAGCACAGTGAGCCAGCTCACCAGTTAGGGAATGGTGGGAACACGTCTGAAATCCAAGTTCCCAGGTGCCAGCCTTGCAGGCAGGCCTTTCTAAGGATGGCAGTCTCATACATGATATGTTAATTCTTTTCTGCACAGTAGTAAAAGGTGTAAGTTTTATAATCAGATGACCTGGGGCTCATATCCACATTCTACCACTTATATTGATGTGTCCTTAAACAAGTTATCTAAACATTTTGCATATATCAGTTTGATCAATTCTTACATTACTGTAATTATCAATTGCCATGAATATCACATGCAATAATTCATGTACAATTCTTAACACACTGCCTGCAAAGAGTAATAATTCAATAAATGTTGATGAATAATAATAGTATATGTGGTGACTAATGTCACAGAGCTTCAAATAGAATATATGAACAAGACTCAAACAAATAAAATAGAGAGTAAATAAGTGTTGCGGTATGTGTGTGTGGGGGGGAGGGGTGACGAACTATAAATGCAACAGTTCTAAGAATGGGCAAACACTGTCTGTAATTTGTAAGAACCCACAAAAACTTCCTTGCCAGAGTATTCTTTTGCTAAGTGTTATGGAGCCATAGTCATTAAAAGACAGAAGTAGCTGACAAAAGTAGCTTTCAGAAAATAAAGAAGGTGAAATATGGGTGACAACATTGTGATCTTTATACTGCTCTCTGAGAAAGTCCTCCTTTACAGCATCACAGCTACCATGAAAGTGACTATTATACTTGACTCTAAAAATCCTGAGATAGTTTGGAAAGCTGGATCAGAAGAAATTAGTGGGTAGATCAGGCTGGTTTGGATACAGTCTGATACTTTCTTGGATTTTTTGGAAGTAAGACAATATTAATAATTCTTACACATCTTTTTTTTAACTACTTGAGAAATAAAACAGTATTTGGATGAGTAATACCTTTGTTCTACTTAGATATGGGCTCAGATACAACTCTCAGCAGGTAGAGAATTTTTTTGACATAACTAATGATTAAACATCATGATTACTTAGAAACATATGCTGAGTAAAAACTTCCACACATTGAATTAATAGATAAATGAATGAATTGGCTCAGAATATAATTAGGCCTATGATTCATCAACAAAGGATAACTGCGAGGCTAGTGCATGTTTAACAAAAATTACATGTGATGAGAATTTATTTTCTTAAAACTTTATCTTTCTTGTTAATACAATGAACCAAGCTGTTTGTAGGTTGGAGAAAGAGGTATTGAGTGGCACTGTGTTTTACATCTAATTTTAGATGCCTTCTCAAGCTAATATTAAGCATTTAAAGATTCTTTACAAAATAAGTATAGTTTGTCCTGTATCATAATTTTAATTAGATCCACAACTGTTACAAATAGAAATACTTTATGACATTTTATAAGCATTTAATATGAAGAGGTAAGGAGCTTTGATTATTTCTAAATAAATCAACTTAAAAAGTATATATTTTTAATATATTTTTTATATATTTCTTTTTGCTAGGAAAAGATTATAGATGAATTATGTAAGTGTATTCCTTATAGATTATTTTAAGGATTATCACTTAACTAAAGTATATGATTCACAGAAAAATCATTTGTTAAAATCAGAACTCCCATTGCATCTTGACTGATACTATGGTAGAAGCTATAAAGGCCCCTTCCAAAAAAAAAAATGTTAACACCTCTAAATATTTCCTTTATTGGCTACCCTTTTTTTTTAATTTTTTTATTGTTTATTATTTTTGAGAGAGAGAACCGAGGAATCGGAAGCAGGCTCCAGGCTCTGAGCGCTCAGGACAGGGCCCGACGCGGGAGCTCAAACTCACAGGCCATGAGATCATGACCTGAGCTGTAGTTGGCCGCCCAACCAACTGAGCCACCCAGGCGCCCCTTTATTGGCTACTCTTAATCAGTCACAGTTATGGAGGGAGATGAAAGCCTTTATGTCGTTATCCTAAACTATAGACATAATTATTTACAATGCATTGCAAATTAAGTTGTGATTCATAGCTCTGTTCAAATTTAAATTTATACCGTTTAGGCAAATACATTTGTAAAATGTAATTAGCCCTTGTGTTAGTTATCCAGGCATCACATAGAAAATGGCATATATAATTTCAACGATACTAAGAAAATTGTTTTTAGTCCAAGTAATTGATAAATGCCTTTGAATAGTCTGGTATTTAATCAAAGCACTCATCACAGTTCTTAAAATAACTTGTTGTTAATTTCCTCTGGACTATAATGCATTGATGTTTATAGCTGTGCGTTTATTATTTTATGTTTGGTGTATGTCAACTGGTTTTATACTAGAAGCTCAAGAAATATTGCATTGAACTGATTTGAGTTAAAGTGAAGTGAAGTGAATTGGTTAAGTAATTTTAAGAAAAGGAATATACACTAAAGTTCAATACTTAATCAAAGCTAATCAATTCAGTTCTCACAAAGGCTATCTGAATTTAGCTATGTGCTTTTTGATGAAAATGCTCATTTCCTAAATCATATGAGTTTTTACCATCTTATAGAAATCTATTCTTTTCACATTATCTTGTACAATTTTCATTGATTTCTCCCCCAACTCTGTTGTTTTTATAGAACTATCTTTCATATGGCCCTTTCTAGTTTTGCTTTGTTTGGTATTAAATGCAAAATGCGATATTCTGTTTTTGAGTTCTTTTTGTAAAATAATGTGTTTTTACCAATACCATTTCAGAAGATGTGTGGAGTAATATTAGGCCATGAAGTTTTTATTTCAACTTATAGTTAAGGAATAAAAATAATAACTATAGTTGTATGAAAGAATAAGGCTTATTGACAAATGAATCTGAACATATTTCAAATACTATCCACGTAAAAATTCTCAAATGCAGTACAATAGCACTTAGCAAATTTTTAAGTTATAGTATTAACTAAAAATCATTAATTATTTTCTAGGCTAAATATTGGACTGAGAATTCTGACCTAATGTAGTTTTTTCCTCAAAGCAATGGCCCTTGTTATAGATGAAATATGATTTTTAGTTAAGAAGGAAATGTCAAATCAAACCATTTACATGTTGACAGTTCTCATAAAACAGTATAAACTTTCACGGAATCTAAAATGACCTCAATTGTTAGGTTGTACCATTATTTTATGAGATACTGCTAAAAAAATTGCTGTGATTAAAATAAAACAGCTCTTACTATTTAGAGCCTTTATTTTATAACTACCAAAAGAGCTTTTCTAGATGTAAACATAGATGATTTTAATCCTTTTAATCACTCTTGCACATTTTTTATATATACACACACACACATGCATTAGGAAGTGTACATTAAATAAATTGAGTAAGGCATTTCTAAAACTTCTTCCTATTCAGTATATGGCTCTCCTAAATTAGTTTTTGAGTCAGCGTTCTCAGTGTTTGTGTTTCACACGTAAGCTTGTTCTCTTTGCCAGTGAGGCAGCATATCTTACTAGAGAGATCTGCCATTTTCTCCGGTAATTTCATCTCAGCTGCTCTACCTATTCAGTATGTTTTGATGCTGGTACTTTCTTGACATTATCAGAATGTGTCAACAGGAGAATATTTCAGACAATAATCAGGATTCATATTCATATTACTTCTTCAAGTGGTCCTTATATGGTTTGATTGCAATTTGAAATATATGAAATATGAAGAATTGCCATTGTCCAACCAAGCCACAGAATTAACCAAATTCAAGCATGCATAGGCTGTGATAGCTACTTTGCTACCTATGACCACCACCTGTCAAACAGGGATTGTTAAGAGACCTCTAGTGTGAGACATCCTCATTTCTAACATAATAAAATATGAAAACAATTGGTATCTTAGAATCAAAAGAAATTTTTCAAAAAAGGATTTATAAAGAAAATCATACTGTGGTATCATAAAACAATTTTGAGCTCTAATTAAGAGGATGTATATGTGTGTGCCCATAGAATATATTATTCTAGAAAATAAAATGATAAACAAGTGATTTCTATAATCTCTAGATTGTTACATCAATTTGTTTGCATTTATTAAATATTGGGTAGTATAATTATGTCCTGTTGAAAAACTTTTACATCAAAAGTTGAATGATTATGGTCGTAAACTATATGTTAAACACTTAGAATTTATTATTTTGTGTGCTGTCATATATATGGTTAAAGAAAAACAGTCAATCTGATTAGGAAGTATTGAAAAGTCTTCATTATATTCTATGTGAACTAATATTTTTGTTTGATCATTAAAACGTGCTTTCAAAATTAACAAATGTTAAAAAATAAACTGTAAGTAAATGACCCAGCAATTGAATATTTCTTCATTTTCTCTCTACCTCAGGTCCCATAAGTAGTGTTCTGGTGAATAAATATGGTAGCCGACCAGTAGTGATGATAGGAGGTTTATTATGCTGCTTGGGAATGGTCACAGCCTCTTTTAGTACCAGCGTAATAGAGCTCTACCTCACTGTGGGATTCATTACCGGTAAGTCGTTTTGTTTTCTGCTTATTTTCTTCTTAACACTTCCATTGTTTGCAAAGCTCTGTAAGAAGCATAAACAATAGAACATTTACATTGTTTTACTTGAGTTTGTGTCTTATAGCAGATGCTGTCTTAAAGTATTTTCATCGAGTACAATGAAATACTAGCGTGGAATGGCCAATCAAACTTATTTCAAGAAATGGAAGAAACAAAATATTAGACACATTAGGTGCTATGATATCAATGTCAAAAAGAAAACCATTTTCATTCAATTTTACCATTTCACCATTTGCTCATCAGCCAGTTAAGATGGGGTATTATGGACATAAACTTTCTGGCATATAAATAGCTTCATTTTTTTTAAAGTTATTTTTCATTACTTACCACTATTTAGAGTATCTGACTTATGACTCATTATAGGTTAAAAAATGATGCCAAAGTATATTTTCTGCATGCACTGATTTAGCTCTAACAATAGAATTATTTTTGTTTGTGTTCTGGTTAGTGGTAGGGCTCTGTATTAGGGTCCCTTCTTTTCCTTACAAAAGATTCCAGTTGCTTAAAGGCTCTGTAAGGCACATTTGCTGCTAATATTTTTAAATTTTATACTGTCACTTGATTACAGTTGTTCCTCATGTGTAATGTCTGTTGACCTAAACTGACCTAAATATGTACATTTGGAAAACACTACTTTTATTAGCCTTAACAATAAATTGCATTAAGCAAATCTACACGCAAAGTTTTAAGGAAAATTGGATTCAGTGTATAAAGAAATTGAATCTTTTCCTTATGCTCACAGCAAAACAGTAAGTGTATTTCTCTTTTTATAGTAATTTTAGATCAGTCTAACCCTGCAGTGGCATATCATTTGATGAAAAAAAAAATAAGATGTAGTAAAGCCTATAGTAATAGTGATGTTAAAATCTTTCTCTTTACAGCCTATCCACAACACTCTACCTTTTTGATGTGATAAAATATTTTTTGACATTGTAAATGAGAATCTTCTATCTAAGAATTGTCATAGTGCAGGGAACACCTTTTTTGTTTTGTGCAGAAATACCGTATATTGCATTTGACCATAGAAGTCAGGCTGGGCCCACAAACAGATGTAATATGGAAATGATCATTTTGATATTACTGTCCCACAAATTTCAACAGCGTTATATGCTATTCTGACTTCAATTCCATTTATTTTGAGTCTTGAAGACTTTGGTGCTTCTGGAGTCAACCCTTAAATACACCTATGAGATTTATCTTAAGGCGTTATCAGCCAATACTTTTTGATAGACAATCTAGTTTTAATCCTGACTTAGCACATATTAGCTGATCATGGGTAAATTAGCCTCTTTCTATCTTTTTGTCTTTAGAATATGGAAAATGATAGCTCTTTCCTTTTGGAGTTGTTGGGATGATGCATGCAAAAAATGAATACTCAGTACCTTACAGAGTGCCCAGAATTTCATTACTTTTAAATAAATATTTGCAGATAATTACCATCATAATGTCATTATATAACATCTTAAGAGTTTTAGAACTTACTTGACTTTGGCAAAACCCTCATTTGTTATTGTTGAGGGGATTGGAACTCAAGAAGTCTAAGTGTTTTGCCCAATAATGCATATAGGTGGGGCGCCTGGGTGGCTCAGTAGGTTAGGTGTCTGACTTCGGCTCAAGTCATGATCTCACAGTTTGTGAGTTCAAGCCCTGCATCGGGCTTTGTGCTGACAGCGTGGAGCCTGCTTGGGGTTCTCGCTCTCTCCCTTTCTCTCTGCTCCTCCCATGCTTGCGCTCTGTCTCTCTCAAAATAAAAAAACAAAACTTAAAAAAAAAATAACAAAAGTGGTCACATAAATTGCACTCTTGCCCACAAGGTAGCAATCTATTGTATATGTGTGTATATAAATATAATGCATATAAAAATATATGTTACATAAATGGAGAGAGAATTAGCCTATCTGTTTAATTACATGATTTTAAGTAAGAGCTAATAATTCTGTCCTAATTTCAACCTATTCTATGAATATGGAAACATCAGAAGTTCTTGGGTTTAATTTTGTGCTTTTACATGAAAGCAATATGAAGCTGTCATACATGTCAAATGTCCAGTTATGAGAACCTCTTTGTTGATGTGCAATTCTGTGATAATAATTATCATCAAAAATTACCACCTGGTGTTGTACTTTGGGTCCTGACTTACCCACGTGAATGTACCTTTTAAGGAGTGATTTCTTTTGTGAGTGACATAATGTGTTTGTGTTTTTCTTCCTTTTTGTCTTTCTTTTTAGGTTTAGGTTTAGCGTTCAACCTGCAACCTGCCCTAACAATCATTGGCAAATACTTCTACAAGAAACGACCCATGGCTAATGGCCTCGCCATGGCAGGAAGTCCTGTTTTCTTAAGCACATTGGCTCCTTTCAATCAGTACCTTTTTAATACTTTTGGTTGGAAAGGAAGCTTTTTGATTTTAGGAGGCTTATTGTTGAATGCTTGTGTGGCTGGATCCCTCATGAGACCTGTTGAACCCAAACAAGCTACGAAGAAGTCTAAAAATAAGATTGGCATAAAAGAGAATGACCCAGATGTGAAGAAAAGCCATAGGAAGAAATCAAGATGGGAAAGAGTTAATAAGTATTTAGATTTCTCCCTTTTTAAGCATAGGGGATTTCTGATATACTTATCTGGAAATGTCATTATGTTTCTAGGGTTTTTTGCCCCCATTATATTCTTGGCTCCGTATGCCAAAGACAAGGGAATTGATGAGTATTCTGCAGCTTTCTTGCTGTCTATTATGGCTTTTGTTGATATGTTTGCTAGACCTTGTGGAGGAATCGTTGCAAACTCCAAATTTATCCGACCCCGAATCCAGTACTTCTTCAGTTTTGCAGTCATGTTCAATGGAGTGTGTCATCTCCTGTGCCCGTTGGCAGACGACTACACAAGCCTGGTGTTGTATGCTGTGTTTTTTGGTCTCGGATTTGGGAGTGTTAGCAGTGTCCTCTTTGAGACGCTCATGGACCTGGTTGGCCCTCAGAGGTTTTCCAGTGCTGTGGGACTCGTCACAGTGGTGGAGTGTTGCCCTGTTCTTCTTGGCCCTCCTCTTGCTGGTAAGAATCATTCTCATCCAGAGGAGAAGAGAGCATAGAAGGAATACCCACTAGCCAGGACCTTCTTTGGAATGTATGATATAATGTGGCTTATAACAATAAACATGAATAGCCTACAAGGCTGTGGGTGTGTTAACTTTAGGGTTTATTATACATGTATTTTTAAATTGCATAAATAGTTGATTTTAGACATAAATTTGCTTCAGAGCCTGGACCTATGAACTTAAGAATTTAAGTTAGACTGGGGTGCCTGGGTGGCTCAGTCAGTTAAGCGTCCGACTTCGGCTCAGGTCATGATCTCGCAGTCTGTGAGTTCAAGCCCCAAGTCGGGTTATGTGCTGACAGCTCAGAGCCTGGAGCCTGTTTCAGATTCTGTGTCTCCCTCTCTCTCTTACTCTCCCCCGTTCATGCTCTGTCTCTCTCTATCTCAATAAATAAACGTTTAAAGAAAAATTTAAAAAAAAATTTAAGTTAGACTGATAATTAGTAACATAATCTTCAGGTTTTTATGCATATCTGTTTTTTGTGCTTATAAAAATGTATCATAATAATAAAATTCCACCTTTTATTTATCATTGATGAACAAATTTCTGTTTATATTAAAAAGAGTCAAAAATTTAAAATAATGCTATCAAAAGGTCAGGATCTCTTTTCTTATTGGAGTACATTGGTTACATTAATATGTTACGTGCCTAAGGATAGCATACTTTTATAACATTGCTGACAGAAAAATATGCATATATATACATATGTGTGTGTATATATACATATATATATATATATATATATATATATATATATAGGAAGGAAAAGAAATTCATTTTGAACAGATACTTACATTTCACACTTATAAACTATAAGGATTACTTTTAGATTTTTAAGATCTGAAATATTTCAGTCATGCCTATGAAAGTATCTGTGCTAGGGGCACCTGAGTGGCTCAGTCGGTTAAACATCTGACTTCGGTTCAGGTCATGATCTCACAGTTCACGAGTTCGAGCCCTGTGTCGGGCTCTGCACTGACAGCTCGGAGCCTGGAGCCTGCTTCGGATTCTGTATTGCCCTCTCTCTCTGCCCCTCCCCACCCTCTCTCAAAAATAGATAAACATTAAAAACAATTTTAAAAAAGAAAGTATCTGTGCTAAATTGCACACTAAGGAGACTAAAACAAATGTATAAGTGCATTTTTGAAGTTAAGACTTTGTTTAATCTTAGACTTTCATGTTGTAAACATTATGTGGGTCAGTCTTTTCCAGTAACCACTGGAAACCATTGTTTTGCTTAATACTAAACTTAGGTATTCAGTTAGACTCTTGGCCTGACATCCAGTGGTCACAGTAACTGCCAGGCTCAATGTAAAGTTTTCCATGTATGTAAGTCAGTCTTTAAACTGTTTCCTACATGACATTTAGGTATAATTTTTTTAATACCAGTATAATTTACATACATTGTTACATTAGTTTCAGGTATACAATATAGTGACAAGGAATCATTTTGAATTGGGAAAATTTGTATTTAATTTGTTGATCTTAAGGTATCATTGACCTTTTGCCTTGCTTTTCCACTTGGTCAGGAATGAGTGGTACAGCTATTGACTTTTTCTATCTACCAGGGAGGGCTGTCCTCTCCTGTCTAGCACAGATGTTTTGGGTGGTATACCTTTTAATATGTATATACTGTGGCACCAAAGCAATTTTCAAAAAGAATGAAAGCTAGTCTTATTTATCAGCCAAATGATTTTGCTGCATAAGACAAATACAATTGACCTGTCTTTTCCTACAGAATTAGTTTTACCAAATGGGTTTTAGAAGCCTATTCATGAGCAGCAGAATTCTTAGTATTAACAGAGAAAATTGTATTTCACCAGCCATGGTGGGACTAAAAAAAAAAAAAAAAAAAAGAAGTCAGGTCAACAAACATGGTAGGTAGGCTGTAAGAATGAAAATGAAGGAATATGATTTGATTATTTCTACCTGTGCTGAGAACCTGTATTAATGGGGCTTCTGGGTGGCTCAGTCGGTTAAGCATCCGACTTCGGCTCGGGTCATGATCTCACAATTCGTGAGTTCGAGCCCCGTGTCAGTCTCTGTGTTGACAGCTCAGAGCCTGGAGCCTGCTTCAGGTTCTGTGTCTCCCTCTCTCTCTGCCCCTTCCCCGCTCATACTCTCTCTCTGTCTCTCAAAAATGAATAAACGTTAAAAAAATTAAAAAAAAAAGAATATTTACATCATTTTTAGTGTTCTTGAGTGCTTATTGTGTTAATATTGCCAAACCATTGCACCAGTAGTGACAAAGACAATAATTAATATGGGGCTCCTTGTTGAAGCTCTCAGACCATAGCCACAATTACCCATTTTTTTCATACTGTATATGTCTCCTGCTACCACTGATTCTCCTTGATGTTTAGACTGGCTTCTTTTCTATAGCCTTGATCGCTGATAGAATAATGTCTGGCACATGGAGGCACCCAGTAAATACTTTCGAATGAATGAGTGTTGTATTTACTTCTCATACAGTTGCTGTTGGTGCTACTTTTTTTTTTTTTTTTTTTTTTTTTTTTGCTACTCTTATTAGTAGAGCAGTGGAAGGTAGAGAGAGTATGGTTTTGATTTTTTTTTTTTCAGCTCAAATTTTCACTGCTGTCTCACAAACAGCTGAAGTTTCAGTACTGGAAATCACATCTGGTTTCTTGATGATGCTAAGAAATTCCCCAAACATTTAGAAAATATGTCAATATGGTAACCCAAAGTGATATTAATTCTGATGGGGGCCATAGACCTAATGTTTATGTATTTAGAAGTAGAAAAATTATTGCATGAACAGAAATATTTGACTTAAGTTAGAATTGAAATGTAAGTTATGCATTATTGTTATGTTTATATATATGGCACACTTAAATAAGCCAATTTTAAAAGTCAGTAAACCTTCAGGTTGTATGATACCAGGCTAGTTTTTAAATTTCTTAATAATCAGATGGGATACATACTTTCTTCCTGATTAGTATGGCCTTAATAGGTCCAGATAAACTAAAAAATTGTGATCAGCCTAAAGAGTTAATGACTCTTAACCAAGAGTTTCGCTGAACCTATTTTGCAGAGTAGTTAAGAACCAGAGATTCAGACAGATTTTGGTTAGATTCTGCCACTCACTGGCTATGTAACCATGGTCAAATTACTTCCTAGTGCTCTTATAAAGATTAAATGAGATATTACCTCATTTAAAAGTGTTGAGCCTAGGGGCACCTGGGTGGCTCAGTCGGTTAAGCGTCCTACTTCAGCTTGGGTCATGCTCTCATAGCTCGTGGGTTCACAGCCCTGTATTGGGCCCTTGCTATCAGTGCAGAGCCTGCTTCAGATCCTCTGTCCCCTCTCTCTCTTCCCCTCCCCTGCTCGTGCTCTGTCTGTCTCTCTCTCTCTCTCAAAATTAAATAAATAAACATTAAAAAAAAAAGTGTTTAGCCTAGTGCTGGGCATAGAGAAAGCATTGAGTAAATATTATGCCCTGTCGAGAACCTTATAAAAGCTTTTGTGTCTTACCTAAAAAATGTAATATTTTCCTCTGTATTTTCTTTATTGAAAAGAAGCATGGAAAGGATGAAGCAGTCTCAGTGTGTAAATATTAATAGATAAATAGATCTATTTATATACATATAAATACAAAAAACATGCCTCACACATATATGTATATGTATGTGTACATATTTACATACATGTAATACATACATGTATTTACAAATATACACCCAAACAGATATATATACCTACTTTGTCTTGGTTGTACAATTTTACTGAGGGGAATAATCTTTAATAAATTTAGCATACTGGTAGTATAATGCTGTGTGTGCCTGTACATGCCTTTTCTATGCATATATAGAAGACATAATTGAGGACTTTTTTTGTTAAAGTCTCATTCAATATTAAATAAGAAATAGGTATACTTATCAAAAATTTCATCATTTTATGGCTGTTTTATTATGCTATCTTAAAAGATATTCTTTTGTCTCTTAGGTAAATTGGTGGATCAAACTGGACAATATAAATACATGTATATGGCCTGTGGAGCTATTGTGTTCCTATCAAGTGTGTGGCTACTTATCGGCAATGCTATAAACTACAGATTGCTTGCAAAGGAAAAGAAGCTGGGAGAAGCAAGGAAGAAGAAAATGAGTTCGCCTGAGTCCAAAGAATCTGAACCTTTGAACAAATCTAAACATCATGATGTCAGCATCAAAAGTACAAGAACAGAGAATAATCCCTCAGAAAGAGAAACTAATATTTAATAAGAATCACATCTCTGATTTCAATGTTTATGACTTTCTTAGGAGTATTTTTTTTTCAAAATATTGGAAAGGTTTTTACTTGAAATGAAAAGTCATAATTAAGGATGGAAGTGAGATTTTCCTCAATGGCAAATTTTTATAAGTTTATTTTTTAAAACTTGTTTGGGTAGTTAAAATTTGAGGTTATGCCTATAAAGAATCCATGCAATGGGTTTATTTCCATACGTGACTCTGGTTGTGGTGGTTAGAGTAATTGTAGAGTCTTCCAATGACTTCTGGTCTTGGTTATAGAGATCTGAATCCCAAATCCCTGGTTTAAATAGCGAGAAGGAATATGTTTAATCAAATAAGAATACCCTGTCTAGATTTTAGTTTTCAGTGTTAGATGGAATTGAAGGAAAATGAATTTTCTTCTAATGTGCACATGCACACACACACACTCACCTGTATTTACACACATGCACACAGAGTATCTAGAGGACAAAAGACAAATAGGTTCAGAAAGAATATTATCACTATACTTTTTTTTTAACTTTAAAAACAAATCCGTGGAGAGTGAAGAAATGTATTAGGTCTGCATACTACTTTGTAGTGTAGATTTTAAATATAAGAACATGGGTGAAATGAAGATGATCTTAATTTGAAAACGCAACTAACTGCTGTAAGAAAATAAAAGTATTTGCATATATAAAATAAATTTGAAAAAAAAAACCAACCCTCCATTTTAAACCATTATTTCTGAGTACTGTTAAATTTGATGAATCCATGCATGTAGTTTCTTTGAGGATGGCCATTAGTACTTGGTGCTAGAGAATAGAACCCTCAAACAATTTTCAGAATTCTTACTTAATATATAAATCAAATTAAAAGCCTAAATGATTCTTAGCAATGAGCTACGTTCATTAATTTTAAAAGGATTTTAGTTGCTAAGCCAGAAAGTAATAAGGGATTTCTTTTAATCAGAACTCAATCCAGACTCCCTGTCATAGACTTCAAAATGGAATCTACCAGCAACCTGGTTGACAGACTGACAAATAGGCCAAATTCTAATTTTTCCCAATCATGTAGCAGTGATCAGAGAGTTACTGTTATGAGTGACCCATCTGAATAAAGCTGACTAAGAGTGAGAGGTGCTTCTACTGAGGCCTCCAAGTTCTCCCATTTTTATCCCCTCGCCAAAATGCAAAAGCGAAACAGAGAAACCCCAATGGGCCTTTCACTCCACCACTGAGATTCCTCACGTTGTGGGAATGGCAGCTCTTCAAAATCTCACCTACTCCCAGTCAGACTTCCTGCTGCCAGTGAACATGACTAGGAGACTGTTAAAGGTTTCTAGAACTGGAAGCTGTATGTTAGTTGGCATATACTTGTGAAGGGTAGGCATAGTTTGTCATACGATAGTAAGAAGCTTGCAGCATTACGGGCTGGGTTAATATAGCGGTTTCTCATTTTCATAGCGATGTTAAAACATCTGAGAATCTGAATCACCCTTGAGTATGGAAGTATATGACAGTTACTGTGCGCTCAGAACTATAAATACAATTTAGAGTAATAAAGTACTTCTAAACAAGGAAGAATTTGTGCCTTATGGCTAATGCGATAAGTATTTATATTAATAAATCTAAAGTTTAAGCATATGATTAATGAAAAACATTTAGTGCTTGATTATTGAAGCGACGTTACAAAATGAATTTGCCGTTCTTTTTTTTTTTAATTGCTGTAGAGGCAGGTGCTATTCTTGTTTCTTATAAGAGTGCACCTGGACACCAAGCTTTTGTGATATTTAATGTTAGGGATTTGATTTGTAAAATTTATGCACTGGTTAAGCATGGGGCTCATATTTAGGAAGCTATAGAAAATTCCACATCTCATTTATCTTTTTTGCAGATGAAGAGGTATTTGTATTTTTTAAATATTAAATAAAACAACTTGTGCCAATACGATAGGTAGATAAATCAGGCAAAATGTGGCAGTGTTTGGCTGTCTTTAATTTAGTTTTGCCCAGTCTTGAGTCTTGAATGAGCTGTTTTCATTTTATTAGTGCTTTTGTATTCAACTCTGATTCATCGTAAGAAATGCAACATGATAAATTGTGTAGTGGCTGTCCAGTATTAAAGATTTCCAAAAACTGTCTTCAGATTCTCTGAGGATACCTATTTAAATTAATACAGATATAATATCCCAGGGGGAATAAACAGCAAAGTATTGATAGTGGGGTTTTGTGCCTAAGGCTTTATAGTCCTTTTTGTCACTTGCTGGTACAGACAAGCTGGTGGGTGCATTCCAGTGCCTTCCTCCATGGAAGGGGGTTTATTCACTTATTGATGAGGTTTTTGTCAGGTCAAAACCGATTCAAATTTGTTGTGTTGGTCTTTGGTCATCCTCATTAAATTTTCATTCCTAACATTGTATATTAGATTGTTAAAAAAGAAAGGGAAGTAAAATTGCACAAAGCACGTGATAGGTATGTAGCCATACCCAGCAGTAGCATTACACAACGTTACAAAATGTGCAAATATTAATTCCCATACGTACATGTTGGAAATTAGATCAGAACACACCTGAAACACTGACACAGACTCACGTACAGGATTGAGAATTGTTCTGGGGTAAAGTAATCTTCTAGTCATTCGCTCTCCACTCTCTTGAACTTGTTAGAATACCTGTTGCTTTAAGAGAATCTTTGGAGACTGAGCAGAAGGTACCAACCTAGAAATTCACATAGTTGCGTAACTAGAGGAAGCAGTATAGTTGGCCTCTGAGTCTGCAGCAATTAGCATATTTCTTCCCCTAGGGAATGATGGGTTTTAGATGTTCAAGGTGTCATGAAGCAAATTCAGAATATACACCATTAAATTTCCTTTTAGTGTCATTCTGTCACTGAGGAATTGTGCAGAAGGGAGGTTATAAACCAAGGTACCAAAATAATTCATGATCACTGGATACTTTTAGGTATTTTTCTACTTGTGATAACTGAGCAGCCCATGTCTTTCACAATTTAACCTTAAATATGCCTTCACTAATTTATGAATCGAATATTGGGTTTAGGCTTGTCCTGACCTATCCCTACTCTTTTTCCCTTTCTGGGTCAGTATCTAGTGTATTTCACATTGGAAGACCTGATGTTTTCTCAATGTAAATTCACAAGGCTCATGAGTTTCATTTATTTAGTATCAAGTTCCAACCACCCTATCTCATGACCCATCCCCTGAAACTAGAAAATAAATAAAATAATTGTCTGATATATTTAAATGTGCACTTTCAAAATCTAGGCACGTTTTTTCACTCCTCCTTCTGTGGCTGTACATGACAATTGAGGATACAGGAAAAAGACTTCAAGATACATGATACAAATGTAAGTTTTTATATTGATGTCATAAAACGTAGAGATATCCCTAATCACTTAATTCAAAATAATTTTCCATCCAAAAGGACCTTTTAAAAAAAGGCCCTCTCAAATGTATAATATTGCACACTTTTAATAAAACAATTAAAAATCATGATCATTAGGATGCATTTAACAGGGAGAAAGGATAGGAAGTGAAAAGAGAAGTAATATTTATAGCATGCATTTTGGCTACATAATACCTTTTAATATTCAAACCAAATTATAAGTAGAGGCTATTGGCCTGATATAATAGATGAGAGAAACAAAACAAAAAAATCAGACACACAAAGTTCAGCTAATTACCCAAAGTTGAAAAGTAGTATGTGACAGAAATAGAACTAAAACTCAGGTTTATCTGAGAGCAGAAAGAGCCCCTAGGGTGTTCACTACCATGCTTTCTTCCAATAGAATCTATAGAAGCAAAGGTAGATAGAATATAGATATAAGAAATTTAAAACCTATATGGTAAACTAGTTAGGTTTAACTGTAATTTGTAATCTGATTTATTTAGTGTTCATTAGAGACTGTTTGCCATAAACTGAATATATAATTTCAAGTTGCTTGCTTTTCTAGCCCATGAAAATTATCCCAAATAATGGTAATGATTGTATAATAACCCTAATTGTTTTAATACAGCTTTTTTTTTCATAAAAATAATGACATTTATATGACTCAGGCATAATATATTTTCCCCGAGGTTGGATTTAGAAGGAAAATGTTATTTTCTTTATGGATAAATAATTCCCATATTAGTTGCTACTTATTATGACTCAAAAATAAAAAGTACCTTATACAAATCATATTCAGAGATACAGAGATTCCCATTTATAGGATCATCCCAAGCTATCAAAGAAATTTAGAAAGATTGTAAGATATAATTGACTTGATTTATCTGTAAAGTATTTATTTTCCTCATTGAATGCAACTGCCCCTTAAAGCCCTAACTCATTTTTCAAGTTTCCTTGAGCATCTGTAATTGCCATTCTCCATTCTGTCCATTTGTTCTTTAGACAGAAAAGTGTCATTGCTTTTGTCCTTTCCCTCTAGACTTTTAGCATCCATAGAATATTGTTCTCAAAAAATATATATATACATATGTATATATGTATATATATATATATATATATATATATGTATATATATATATATTTTGTTCTCCTTAGCATTGTCTCAGATAGTACACTTCTAGTGTCTTACATCTTTCACAAAACCACACATGCTGTATCTGGTCTTCTTTATTTGTGATTTGTAGGAATGGCCATATTCCTGGAGCCAGCAGTATATATTTTTGGCCATGACCTCTCATCTTCACAAATAAGAGAACTTGTGTGTGACTATAGGCTTGAGGTATCCTGCATAAGGAACGTGCTTATATTCTAGAAGACATTTTGTTAATGAGTCTTTCTTATGCATGATAGATATATAAATGAATATGATTTTTAGGAATCTAGAAAAATCGATCTTCCTGTCCTTGACACTCACTATCTTGGATGTTTCTAATTTTCTTAAAGTACCTCACAACTTTGAGAAACAAAGCTTAACACCCCATCACAGCACCATTACATATCATCCTATACGCAGTTTTAATGTAATGACATCCCGACACATCATACCAAGTAGATTCCCTACCAAAACACTTCACAGCATCAAGAAGCATCAAAACTATTCAGATATAAATTGAAATTATCATCTTTACTTTATTCAACTCACTTTGTTTATTATGTTTTGATTTCCACACATCCATGTGCATGGTCTCCATGCACTTAGAAGCTGAGGGGCTCAATTATCAATAATTATAATGCTTGTATAATGAAAACCATAAACTATCTTTGTTGGTAATTAAAAAATGAATAATTTTCTGAGCTCACATCATTTTTTAGAGTTCTCATTTTCTCTTCTTTGCTCTCAATTGTTTGCACACTATTTCATTTTTAGCTCCTACAAGATCCTGCGATCTGATTGATGTTAGTCTTCCCCCACTACTGCCTTTCTTTCACTTTATTTCACTTACATGCAGTTCTTGAAAGAATTGTTAGAGTATTGAGAATCATAATTTTAGGTCCTTGCCTTAAGAGGAAAAGTAATACTGCAAGCAGAATGTTTGGCGTTAGTAGAGCATATGGGAATTTTTTAGACCAAATTATTTCTCCCATCGCACCCCTGTGCTACCGTAACTCCTCACCTCCTTTTTTTCCCTCATAACTATTAAAAAAATTATTTTTTTTCCTTTTGGGGTGCCTGGGTGGCTCAGTCGTTTGAATGTCCAACTCTTGATTTCTACTCAGGTCATGATCTCAGGGTTCGTGAGTTTGAGCCCCACATCGAGCTCCACACTGAAGTGCCCAGCCTCCTTGGGATCCTCTCTCTCTCTCTTTCTCTCTCTCAATCTCTCACTCTCTCTGCCCCTCTACCACACATGCACATGCAGGTGCTCTCTGTCTCTCTCAAAATAAACTTAAAAAAAAAGATAAATAAAAATTATTTTCCTTTGTTTTTCACAATATCTAGGTCAGCTTCTTTAACATTTTTCATCTAATTCTGGGCATTTTTAATATAGAATTCTTGTTTTTCTGGTGGGTTTTAGTTACACTTCCCCTATGTGCATGAATGCCATGTTTTCCAGTGTCTGTATGTACTTATTAATAGTGTGAGTAACATTCAGAAATATTTCAGTAGGTGATTAATTCATTACTTTTTCAGCAAACATTTCTTCTTCACATGGCAAAACAAGCTTTTTTTATTTCCTTGTTTAAAATTCACATATGGCAAAATAAGAGAGGCTCTGTATGAAAACACAGATATTCAGTATCTGTCAAGGCATAAGTTGGTAACAAGTTCTGTTTGGGGACACCTGGGTGACTCAGTAGGTTAAGCATCCACCTTCAGCTCAGGCTATGATCTCGTGGTTCATGTCAAGCCCCACATCGGTCTCTGTGCTGACAGCTCAGAGCCGGGAGCCTGGTTCAGATTCTATGTCTCCCTCTGTCTGCCCCTCCCCCATTTGCACTCTGCCTTTCTCTCCAAAATAAACATTAAAAAAATGTTTTTTTAAGTTTCATTCAAATGAACAAAAGAATGGAATTCTTATGTGAATTTCAGGGTGAAATTTTAAAACACATTCTTTTAAGCTTTTTATGCTGCATTTGTTTTTGTTTTACTTTAATATGCATCTAAAAAAGATTTTGAAGTTAGTCCTAGTTTATATAGCTTGTTCATTAGAGTACAAATTTTGGATATACTATTTAAAGGACTTTATTTTTCTACCACATGCTTTCTATTTCTAACTAAAGGATGAAGATTTCTGGATTTAGTGAGAAAGGATACGCAAACTAAAATGTTTATTTTCTGATCATTAGATGTAATTGTATTTTGATTTGTATTGTATTTTGGGTCTGATCTATTTATGTATCAAAAATATATTTAATTCATTTCATCTTCTCAACCCTCTAAATTAGGTTTGTTAGATATGCATGTTTGTACAGAATAAGACTATAACAGGTTAAGGGCTTTGCCTAAACAGATGTTTTGAATTTTGAATAAATGCAGGGTAGGAAGTAGAACCCAAGTCTTTTGAATCCTGACTCATTTTTTTTTCTCCATTGCACTGAATAGGCCATACTATTTGTAATGGTGAACTTTATAGACTGAATACAAATTTACCTGGAAATATTTATTCTAACCTTGCTTCATAAAACCTTTATTTCCAGAGTGAATATATTTCTCCTGAGTCATACTTTGCAAAATCACATTTGTAAATTGAATTTGAAGAATATTTAATGATTTCCCACAGTAGATAATTCTGAGTAAACTGGACATAATAATTGGTGGGATGAATGATTGTGCACAATATGTATTGTTATAGCAATATCTAAGTCATTAAACATACTCTCCAATAATGTGTTTATAGAAACCATGTGTCAGTAGTCCATTAATTCCTTTATTGTGTATGTTCATACTTTATTTTAGAAGCATCATTCACTTGTTTCCTAAAAATTTAATGCCAGAGCACAGAAAACACAAGTGTGTTAAATTATTAAGTTCTATGCAAGAAATTATTGCCACTGTATAATCTTGAAGAGAACACTCAACAATATTTCTTGATCCAGGTATCTGAGGATGGGTTGATAAAATTATTAAGATAAAATCTATCTAGAAAATTCTTGCTTTGTTAAATGGTCATTTCATGTATTTAACACCAAAATCTACAACAGAGGTCTGGCAACAGTAAAACTATAGTTTCTTTTACCTTAGAGATACCATCTTCCTCTGTCCCCATTTATCTAGATAGATATTATTTTCAGATTTTCCCTTTGATTCTATTCTAGAAAAAAATCAGGTCTAAATAGAAAATCCCTTGTGAAGGGGATAGTGGTTGTTATTAGGAATTTGCTCTGTGAAAGTGTAAAAACAATTTGTACTCTGTATTTGTTTGCTTAATTCATCAAGGCTATTCACCCTAAGAACATACTTTAATAAAAGTTTTGATAAACTGATGTGTCACAGTAAAATCTTTCATGAACAGGGCACATTACGTGTTTGCGGTCAGTGACGTGTTATTCAGCCAAACAGATATCCATATGTACTCACTGCCTTGTCATTGGGATGGGAAAAGCCTCAGTAGCTGCAGTGAGCGCATCAATAAATATGAGGCCCCTTCTTTGTAATGATGATAAAAATGAGATCGCAAATTGCTTAGATACGAGTCAGGTATAGAAATTCCTATGTTGGATATGGGAGAGTAGGATATTTCCACATATTTGCTAAATATTCCCTCCAGCTATTTTAAACTACTGTGTTGATTAGTATTTCCTAGGGTGAATAATTTCCCATTTCTGAGGAATTTAAAAAAGTATTTTATTGGGGTGTCTGGGTGGCTCCGTTTGTTAAGCATCTGACTCTTCATTTTGGCTCAGGTCATGATCTCATGGTTCTTGGTGTGGAGTTCCACCCCTTGCTGTCAGGCTCCACGCTGACAGCACGGATCCTGCTTGGGATTCCCTCTCCTTCTGTCTCTGCCCCTTCCCTGCTCGTGCTCTCTCTCTGTCTCTCAAAATAAATAAACTTAAAAAAATGTAAAAGAAAATTTTAAAAAATTACTATTTATATTCCTTCAATAAACATTTTTTTCTTATCCCATTGGTATATTGGAGCAGATATTAAAAGTAAAATTATGGGATAAAAGTCATGCATAATGACATGTTGTTAAGAAGACAAATAAAAGATATTCCTTAGCAATAGCCACATCTAGCTAACTTTTGCGAGAATCCTTTAGGAGCTAGATTTAGGGGTTAATCTGTAGGATTACTTTTTTAAAAAATATAAATTGTATCTTGGGCTGTATTTTTATGATTTTTTAAGTGGAAGAATTAAAATGTAGTTGCTTTGTTCATCCTAAAGACCACTGAACAAAATGATCCTACTGTCACAGGGCCTATAGACTACAATTAAAATTAAAGAGAAATTAAGAGACGGGGTGGTTTTGCTTGATAGGTAAGATGATTCGGTCAGTTGTTTTTATGACCTAAACCATGGTTGCATATAATTTCACTTTCCTAAAAAATCAGTAAGGTATAAAATAATTTGAACATCGATCAAAGTTTTAAAATGTAAGATAGAATGCACTTCTTTTTGCCTTCTTACAGATGAAGGTACTTAAAGTATATGTACTTATTTCTATAATTTTTGCATATCCAGTAGTTCTGGACTTGTTAAATAAAACATGGGGGGAAATTAAAATGAAAGAGCTAGCATTTTCATACAAATACATATTTTGTTGTTAATTAAATATAATGTAGATCTATTTCAATCAGGAATATATTATGTTGTTGATTATTTTAAAGTATATTCAATTCAATATGTTCCTACTTTATTTTTTTCCTACTTCTTCATTTTTAATGAAACTTGTTTCACTACTGAATCATTTACCACTTAACTTTCATTTATACTGTCTCCGTTAATTGTATCTTCTGTTTCTCAGCATAACTAATTTGAAACCAAATGTTGAATTCCTTTATGGGAGTACATATTTTGCCTGCAGTTTTGAATATATTTTCAAATTCATCTGTTTCTTACTAGAATGTGAGTTTCTTGCAGACAAAAATGTTAGTTAACTTTGTTATAATAACAGCTTAAATGCCTACCTAGCTAAGTGCCATGCACAGAATAATTCATTTATTGAAATAAATAGATGGATCTAGATTATTAAATTAGTACTATAGCATCCTATGATGCAGGTTGAATGGATATTAGAGGTATTCTCTGGCTAATTTTCAAAGTAAGGTATAGAAAACAAATACCTGTACCTTTTTTGTTCTTAAAATTGATAATTCTGCTTTGAGGAATTCATTTTTATTTCATTAGTAAACATTCTGGGTAAATTCTGAAATATGCAGTAGCCAAACTTCCATGGTACATATTAACTAGTTTTATTTACAAAATCAGAAATGCACTATTAGGCTTCCTGGAAATAAATGTTGACAATGATTTTATTGACCAGAGGTGCTACTTATTCCCAATATTTACATTCATCATAAGTGCTCTT
Source organism: Panthera uncia (assembly GCF_023721935.1). Lineage (NCBI taxonomy): Eukaryota > Metazoa > Chordata > Mammalia > Carnivora > Felidae > Panthera > Panthera uncia. The sequence continues at coordinate 83,462,762 of NC_064809.1, forward strand.
GTCTACTAAGCTTTGGTTCTTTTTTGGGTGTGGGTAGGGGGAGAAGCACACAAAACTAAAGCATCTTTTTGTCTGAATTATGCAATTTAGCATTGTATATATTCCCTTGTACCGTATTCTTATTGTATTTTAATTATTATTTCTTATTGCTCACTAATTTTTATTGCAGGCCTATGCTGTTTCTTGGAAAGTATATGAATATATATTTATATAATATATAGAAAACCTGTATTGCATATTAGGTTAAAATGACAAATAAATATTCATGCTAAATTTTGAAATGAAATCTGCCACGGCTTTTTTTAAGGACCATTAAATGCTATGCTATACTATGCTAATCAAAACAATTTCCCACATCAGCTCAAATATTAGGGTACTACTTTTTTCAGAATGCACAAAATTGATGAATGTTATTGGAAGTCAAATACAGCCAAAATACAAATTATTCTTAAGGGCTAAAATGAATGTCTACTGTTTGTTATTTTCCATGAGTATACAGAAGGAACACACTCATTTTAAAAAGAGAATATTACCTGCACCATAGAAGTTCCCGTCAAACCACTTTTTAGCTTATTTTCCCTCCTTTAACTTTATTAAATAGACTTTATTTTTTTTAAAGCAGTTTCAAGTTCAAGGAAAATGGCATAGAAAGTACAGCAATTTCTCATACTCGCCCTGTCCCATACATGCATAGTCTTCCCCATTCAGCATCTCCCCCACCCCCACGGCTACCCAGAGTAGCAACTTTGCTACAATTCATTTTTGTAAAAATACAGAGTATTTTAAATTTATCTTCACATTTCTTCTTTGAACTCTGTGTTACTTAGAAATGCACTATGATTAGAAGTACGATGTTTAATCCCCAAGTGTTTGGGGATTTTCAAGTTCTCTTTCTGTTAATTGATCTCTAGCTTATTATTGTGGTATGAGAACAGACATTGCATACTTTCTATTATTTTAAATTTATTAAGGTCTGTGTTATTGCCCAGAATGTCTATATTGGTGAGTATTTCATGTAAACTTGATAAGAAAGTGTACTCTGCTCTTGTTGGATGAAGTAGCCCATAGATGTCATTATATCTAGTTGTTTGATTGTGTTGTTGCGTTCAACTGTGTCCTTACTGATTTTCTTCTTGCTGGATCTGTCCATTTTTGATGGAGGATTGAAGGTCAACAGCTGTAACAGTGGACTCATCAACATCTCCTTGCAGGTTTGACCTCATATTTTGATGCTTTGTTGTTAGGAACATACATATTAAGGATTGTTGTGGAAAACTGACACCTTTATCATTAAGTAATGCCACTCTTTATCCCTGATAACTTTCCTTGCTGTAAATAAAGTGTGTACTATCTGAAATTAATAAAGCTACTCCTACTTTCTTTTGATTAGTGTTACCATAGTGTACTTTTTCCCATCCATTTACTTTGAATCTATAGGTGTCTTCATATTTCAAATGGGTTTCTCAGAGGCAACATATAGGTGGGTCTTGTTTGTGTTTTACCCTAATAATCTCCTTGTTAATTGGTGCATTTAGACCACTGATATTTAACATGATAACTGAATAGTTGGAGTAATATCTACCATAATTTGTTACTACATTCTATGTGCTGCCCTTGTTCTTTGTTCCTATTTTTGTCTTCCACTCTCTTTCTGATTTTCATGGCTTTAAATATATATATAATTCCATTTTCTCTCCTTTCTTAGCATATTGATTATATTGGTTATATTTCCTTTTATTTTTTTTTTTACTTTTTTAGTGGTTTGCCTAGTGATTGCAATACACATTTACAACTAAGCCAGTACTTCACAGGTTGTGCAAGTACCTTGTAAAAACAACACAGTCCTAATTCTGTTCTCCTATCTCTTGTATCATTGCTGTCATTCATTTCATATATGTAGGCATATGTATATGTATGAATATACATGCATACTTGAGGACATTATTGCTATTACTTTTTTGGACAAAATATTATTTTTAGAGCAATTAAGAATAAGATGAATAAAAGTTCGTATTTTACCTTCATTTATTCTTTCTCAAATTCCTTTCCTTTCTGTCTATAGATCTGAGTTTTTGACCCCTATTATTTTCCTTCCCTCTAAATAACTTTTTTAAACATCTTTTAAAGGCTGGTCTACGAGTGAAAAGTTCCCGTAATTTTTGTTTGTCTTAAAAAACACTTCTCCTTCGGTTTTGAAGGATAATTTTGCAGTATACAGAGTTATGGGTTGGGCTTTTTTTCTCTCAACATTTTCAATATTTCCTTCTACCCTCTTCCTATTTGAATGGTTTCTGAAGAGAAGTTGGATGTAAGTCTTATCTTTGCTCCTCTACAGGTGAAGCGTTTTTTTTTCCCCTCTGGCTTCTTTCAGGTTTTTTTTTTTTTTGCCATATTTTTAATTTTCTATAGTTTGAAAATCACATGCCAGGTATAGTTTTCTTACATTTATCCTGCTTAGTGTTCTCTGAGCTTTCTGGATCTGTTTGGTACCTGATATTATTGGAGAATTCTTGGTCATTATTGTTTCAAATATTTCTTCCTCTCTTTCATCCTCTTCTGATATCCCCATTATACGTATGTTACAACTTTTGTAGTAGGCCCAATTGTTGGATATTCTGTTCTGTTTTCTGTCTTTACTCTGTGCCTTTCAGTTATGAAGGTTTCTATTGAGATAGTCTCAAGCTTACAGATGTTTTTCCTCTGCTGTGTCTAGTTGACTAATGAGCCCATCAAAGGTGTTCTCCATCTCTGTGACAGTGTTTTTGATCTCTAGCATTTCTTCTTGGTTCCTTCTCAGAATTCTGCCTCTCTGCTTCTAGTGCCTCTCTGTTCTTTCACACTGTCCACTTTATCCATTAGAGCTCTTAGCATAGTTGTTTTAAATTACTGATCTGATCATTTCAACATCCTTGCCATAACTAAGTTTGGCTTGAATGCTAGCTCTCCATCTTCAAGCTGTGCTTCGTTCCTTTTAGTATGTCGCATAAATGTTTTTCTTGATTGTCAGACATGATGTTGGTAGAAAGAACTGGAAGAAGGAAGTGCTTAAGTAAGCCTTTAGTAAGATGTGCTGTGCCCTGCACTGTGCAGTTCACACGTGCTTCTTATTTTTCTTCCTTGCCACCCTACCCCCCACCCCCCACCAGCCCAGCCCTGGGTGGGACAGGATGGCTAGAGTAAGCTAGAATTGAGTATTTTCCTTCTTTCTCACAGAAAGCTTGCAGGGGGGAGTGTAATTGGATATCTCCCTTCCTTTATGTGGAAGGCTACAGCCAGCTGGAGCTGGGTATATCCCTTCCCTCAAGTCAGTTAGGCTCTGATAAGCCCCAGCAGGTTAGGCCCTGGTTAAATAGTTTCTTCTGAGGAAAGACCTTGCTGAGTAAAAACAGAATGCTCTGGAGCATTTCAAAATGGTTCCTTTTCCCTTCCCCCTGCCAGAAGCACAAGGGAGTTTTTCTCTGATATCCACCGTAAGCACCTGGTAAAGCTCCTGGAGGAAAACCCAGAATGTGTGGGCCTCTCCTCTCTGACTGAGTTCCCCTGGAGTTTTTAATTCTCAGACTTTTTCACGCTGAGATTTCGGCAATCACTGTTGAGGTTTTCTTACCCCGGCCCTGGTTCCTGTGGAATTGCTGCTCGCAGGTGTCTGCTCTGGTAAGTCGTGGTTATTTGTATTTGCCCGTCCAGCTCTCCAATGTGGGGGGCAGCAGTGTGCCATGGTACCTCATCTCCCTCAAGGCTCCAAGAAGAAATGTTGATTTTTCAGATGTGTTAGCTTTTTCACTTAATGTTAGGACTGGCAACTTCTAAGCTTTGCATAACAGACCAGAAAGCAGAAGAGTTTTTGTTTTTGTTTTTGTTTTAAATGGCCTTTGAAATGGATCTCATCTCCTACTTATTTTTAATTTAAAGACATAATTCAACATTTAACTTTTGTCATGAGCTCTTGTCCCCACATGATTTCAAATTAGTGATTAAACCTACATCTTCAGAATAATAAAGAAATGGCTCTGAGAGTTATCAACCTAAAAAGTGTAGCTCACGGTAATGGGAAGACTTAGTTGCTTATATTTAAAGTACATTCAGTGGGGCATTGGTATTGAATTTGTGTGTCAATATCGTCTACTAACAAGCTGTCTTAACACAGTCCTATCTAGAATGAAATTAACTAGGTCATATCTCCTTTCCCTTTTTTTTATGATGTGGGATTTAGAGAATCTCCTGTGGAAAAATGATGTATGCACAACAAAGAGAACTACAGAAATAAGTACCATAGGTTGACATTTGATTTCACACAAAGGTATAGCATCGGGTGGAATATTAAATGTTAAGCACTCACTTGCCTCACTTGTACTAAACAACGTGTGTGAACAAGTATCGTTACTATGAGATCCTCCCCCCCTTTTTTAAAGATCCTCCCTTTTGAATATAATTTTACCTCATGAAGCCATTAGCTCATTTCAGTAAATTAAAATTGTATATTAAATTCCCTAATACCCCATTATTACTTTAATATAGCTCGTTGTCATCAAAGTATTTCACAAGGAATGTACTATTGCAAATAAGCAAGATGTGTAGCATGGTGTTATTGTATTTATGCAGCTAATTACATCAACACATTTGAGTCACTACTACATCAATTAGGAATGTAATCAGAAATACAGAAAACCCAAGTACAGTGACTTAGGCAAATCGATTTTTGTTTTCCACATCACGAGAAATCCAGAAGTCGGCTGTTTGCAAGCACTGAATGATGCCATCAGAGACCAAGGGTCATTCTGATTTTCTGCTCTGTCAGTCTTACATTTTGGTTCTGCTCATGTTTATCACCTTATGATGGCTACACCTGCCATTATCACATTCACAATGCAGGCGGGACGAATGAGGAAGGGGAAGGATGAAGTGTAGAAGAGTAAAGCACCCTGCCAATTGGATTTGACCTTATTATCGGGGAAGCAGAGACTCTGAAGCCCATTTCACTAGCTTCCCACTTCTATCCCACTGGCCACGCTAGGTCACATGGCCGATCCTAAACAAATTTCTGGCCAATGAAATTATTGTATCCACTTTGGAGTTCAGTGATGATGATTCTCCTGGGGATTAGGTAGAATTTGTCTTCACTGAGCTCAAGGGCCCTTCCTATATTTCTAACAAATCAAGGCAATAAGTGGGAGATGAATATTGGTGTCTTTCACATTGTGGAATTTGGCATAACATATATACTTTCCATTTAGGAGAAAAACAACATGAAATATAGCACCATCTACACTGATATTAAGTCAGAACAAAAATATATATTTTTTCTTTTCTTACATTCTCTGAGAGAGAGAGTAGGGGTAGGGAAGGCCTGGTAAGTGGGACTAGGTGAGATATATCTAGTGTCCAGAGATTTTCTCGATGCCGATTAGGCCAAATTCACAAAGTGGTGGTGATAGGAGGTATAAATGAAGGAATGAATAAACGTATAAAAAGCACACAAGCAGCTACATACATTGCAAAGCATACCACTTGATAATTATTTGACAAATATATTTGAATACTTGAAATTGTAGAAACATTTGTTCTAAATGCTAAGTTTATGGTAAACAAAATGGTGAATATATTTAGACCTTATGAAATTTAAGTTCTACTGGAGAAAACAATAAACAAAAAAATGAACTCATTTACTATGTTAGATACTAGATGCTAAGGGAATAATAAAGCAGGGAAGGGGATAAGGAGGTTACAATTTTAGGCAGGGTGGAAAACACAGATAAGATGACATTTGTACAAAAACCTGAAGGAGGTAAAGGAAAAAAAATATACAGATTTCTGAAAGAAGAACATCCCAAGCAGAGGAAACTAGAAGTGAGAAACCTCTGAGTTAGGAGCATGTCTGGCAAATTCAAGAAAGGGCAAAATGTTCAGCCTAGGGAGAAGAGCGACAATGAAGGGGGTCGGGGGGGGAGTTGTAAATGAGATCAGGGGAGGCCTTGGGAGTGTTTTTAGAGACTTAGTGGTCAACTAAAGGACTTTGACTTGTATACTGAGGGAAAATACCATTTAAAAAAAAAAACTTTCATCCAGATAGAAGACAAAACCAAGAAAAACAATGCAATTGTAGAAGAAAGCTGCAACCAAATCAATGGCATCCTACCTTTTCCACGTACACTACCACATCTCGTCTGTAGTCTCTGTTCTAATTCACATAGGTCTTGAACAGTCTATTGTTAGCATCCTTTTTTTCTCTATGACTATTTTATTCACATTCTAGCTCTATTTCTATCAAATAACCACCACTCTCCCAAATACTCAATGTACTCTGTTTTGTGAAGAAAAAGATCAAAGTCCTGAGCATAGTATTAGAATTCTCATTAGCTATTGCCACTTACCTTTCCAGACTGGTTTCTCAATAATCCTTCTGTAATTACTAAAATACAGTCACATGGGTGTCTCCTCATTTTTATAAAGCTGCCATTGCTTTTTGCCTCGTGCTACCCCATAAGCCTATAATATTTTTTCTCATTCCTTGACCTGATTAATTCCTTCTTATAAGTGTTCAATAAATGTTTTTCAGCTATGGACTTTTATACTGGCAGACTTAATTATTAGACTTCAGTTAAGACGGAAGCTTAAATACATACATCTAATATCACCCATTTCAAAGTCTGAATAAAATTATCAGCAGAGTAATAAGAAAAATAGTCTACAGTTGTATTTGAAATGGGAAAAAGTTACATAAGTGTGCCAGACTCTGAAATTTCTTGATGAAGTCTAGAATGGCCATGTACGAAATACCACAGGAACATTCCTTTTTGGGAAAAAGAGAGTGAGGGAGGGAAGGGGTGGGGGAGGGAGGGGCAAACTAAGAAAGAGACTCTTAACTATAGAGAACAAACCCGTGGTTACCAGGGAGGGAAGGGTGGGCGAAATAGGTGCTGGGGATTAATCAGTGCACTGTGATGAGCGCTGGGTGTTGCATGGAATATTACACCGTATATTATTTACACTGTATATTACAGTGTATATTACACTGAAACTGTATATTAATTGGATTAATTATTGACACTGTATATTAATTGGAATTTAAGTAAACACCTAAAACAAAAACACCTTCCCCTCTGATCATGCCGGGATTCAGGACCCTGCTGCACTACTAAGCCAATATTCTACCCTCTTTGGACCAAATTCTCTAGCTCCCCTGGATGGAACAAAATCACTGAGACAGAAAATAAACTGCGATGGGAACGCGGATCTCTGCTTTTGTTAAATTAGAAACTTGAATTATTCTTTTGTGCTTTGTCCACAAGTAGAGGATAAGGTCCTTGATATGCTATTATTTCAACAAACAAAAGGCTGAGCATCCTGAATTGTTCCTCAAGTAGATGCCTATTTATCTGGCTTCTATTTATTTCATACAGTGATCTGGAGAAGACAAAATAGGATTCGAGTTCTTAAAAAAAAAAAGAGAGAGAGAGAGAAGAAAAGAGCATTCCTAACATTGGCTCCCGATCAAATGTCCCCTATTCCTCTTACAAACTCCTATCTTATTCATTATTTAACATAGATATAAAACTCAACATTTTCTGTAAACTTTCATCTGGTTAATCTCTCTGGTTTTAGCCCTTTATTAGGTTACTATTTCCAGAGTCTGACTCTTGGCCCAACTCTACTGAGGTAGACTTGACCAAAAAAATTGTATATATTTAAGGTGTACAATATGATGTTTTGATATATGTTGCAAAATGATGACAACAATCAAGCTGATGAACATATGCATCGCCTCTCATAGTCATGATTGTGTTTGTGTGTATGTGTATTTTTTTGTTTGTGTGTGTGGTGACAAGCAAGATCAACTCAGCAAATCCCAAGTATACAATAGAGTATTATTAACTGTAATCACTATGCTGCATGTTAGATCTCCAAAACTTCTTTATCCCTCATAACTGAAGCTTGTACCCTTTTACCAGCATCTCCCCATTTACCCCACCCCCCCCCCCAGCCCCTGGCAACCACTATTCTACTCTGCTTTTATGAGTTCGACTTTTTTAGATTCCACATATAAGTGAGATCATGTAGTATTTGTCTTTCTGTGTTTGGCTTATTTCACTTAGCATGATACCCCCCAGTTTCATCCATCTCCTCCCCAAATGGCAGGCTTTCTTTCTTTCTCATGGCTGAATAATATTCCGTTGTATATACACCACATTTTCTTCTTTTAAAATGCTTATTTATTTATTTTGAGAGAGAGTGAGCGAGTGAGCAGGGGAGAGGCAGAGAAAGAGGGAGAGAGAATCACAATATACTCTGTCAGCACAGAGCCCCAGGCGGCGCTCAAACTCATGAAACATGACATCATGACCTGAGTGAAGATCGGGAGTTGGGTGATTAATCAGCTGAGCCACCCAGGCTCCCTTAGACCACGTTTCTTTATTCATTCATCTGTCGATAGACACTTGGATTGTTTCCATGTGCTGTCTTTTGTGAATAATGGTGTAATAAACATGGGAATATAGATATCTCTTTAAGATACTGATTTCATTTCTTTTGGTATATATACAGAAGTGGGATTGCTAGATCATATGGTAGTTTTATTTGTAACTTTGGGGAGAATGTGTATACTGCTTTCCATAGTGGCTATACCAATTTACATTCCCACCAACGGAATAGAAACTTTCCCTTTCTCTACATCCTCACTAACACTCATTACTTTTTGTCTTTTTGATAATAGCTACTCTGACAGGTATGAGATGATACTTCATTGTGATTATTATGTACATTTCCCTGATGATTAGCAATGTTGAACACATTTTCATATACCTGTTGGCCATTTCCATGTCTTCTTTTGAGAACTGTCTATGCAGGTCCTTAGCTCATTTTTAAATTGGGTTAATCTATTTTAGGTATTTAGTTGTTGGAGTTCCTTATATATATTGGATACTAATTTCTTATTGGGAATATGGTTTATAAACATTTTCTCCCATTCCACAGGTTGCATTTTCATTCTTTTGATTATTTATTTTACTGTGCAGAAGTTTAATGCAATCCCACTTGCCTATTATTATTTTTGTTGCCTATGTTATTGACATCATATCCCACCCAAAAACATCACTGCTCAAACCAATGTCAACACTTTTTCCTTATATTTTCTTTTAGGAGATTTACGGTTTCAGATCTTATGTTTCTGTCTTTAATCTATTTAGAGTTGACTTTTGTATATAGCGTGAGATAGGAGTCCAACTTCATTTTCCTGCATGCTGATATCTAGTGTCCCCACTATCATTTATTGAAGAAACCATTCTTTCCCTATTGTATGTTCTTTGTACCCTTATCAAAGATCACTTAACTATAGATGCATGGATTTATTTATGGGCTCTCTATTCTGGCTTAAAACATAGAGCATCATCTCTTAGCTGCTCCCTCACAAGCTTTGGGATTCTCTCTCATTGGACGATTTTAGGTCATATGCCCATCTGTTAACCAATCCCTGTTTCTAAGATAATCCGGCGCTTTGTTTTACCAGGCTAAATCTCAAATAGAGTCTTGGCTAGAGTCCCTTCTGAGCTTTGTTGCCTGAAGTTGGGTGGAGGATATTCTCCCAAAGGCAATTTGAAATGCTGTACCAGAGAGGAGAGGATGTTGGGTAGGCAAAAACAAAAAATGGCTATATTGAAAAAAAAAAAAAAACCTGATGACTTCAAGTTGCTATGTTTCTATTGATTATGTGTTTTCATTTTTAATTTGCTTTGATTGAGATAACTGATGCCTCATGAGGTTCAAATTAAAAACATCATCATCATTACCATTATCATATCAACCTTCTTGACTTCTATATGAAAGGCACTTTACTAAAATGAAATTTCCTCATTACCCAGAGTGGAAACTCATGTAACCATTTCCTATTTTAAGGGCTAATTGATTCTAAATCATAACTATATTCATTATCACAAAGTTAAACATTCTTATTTCACTCTTCAAGCTTAATTATTAACAAGAAAATATATTTAGAGTCATTTTCCACATTTTCTTCTTCATAGAATTTCCTTTGTAAATATTGTTTATACAACTTTTATTTTAAAATTAAGAAGTCAAAAACAAATAAAAAAGAAGTCAATTTAAAGCTTGGTATCTTAGGTTTGTATAATACCAAGACTCAATGTTATAGCAAATGAAAAATACATTGAAAACATAATGATAAAATACAAATCATTGAATATAATTTTCAGAGAAATATATTCCCCAGTTTTATATTTATATTAGGAAATTGGTGGAATCATACATATTTCTCTAAAGCTAATTACTCTTTGCAGAATTTTTCATATAACACATTAGGTAAAGGATACCTCTAACAAAAGTAGTATGAGAAGGCAAAAGTTGTCTAGACATATCACAGAGCAAAGTGTGATAGAGATATGCAGCTACCCTCATGTCAATGTGTGTATATATGTGTGTGTATGTATATATATGTGTGTGTGCATGTATATTTATGTATGTGCACATGTATGTATATAACTATATGTGTATATGTGTGTGTATATATATGTGTGTGTATATATATATACATATATATGTGTGTATGTATATATATATACACATATATATATACATATATATGTGTGTGTGTGTGTGTGTGTGTATATATATATATATATATATATGTAATTGTAGAATCTAAACAAAAGTCCAAATCATAAAAAGTGGAAAAGTAATTGCCAAGGTCTGGGGTGGGATGGGAGGATATGGCAAAGGTTGGTAAACAGGTGCAAACTCTTATAAGAATAAGGTCAGGGCACCTAGATGGCTCCTTTGGTTGAGCATCTGAGTCTTGATTTCGCCTCAGGTCATGATCTCACGGTGATTTGTGAGTTCCAGCCCTGCATCGGGCTCTGCACTGATGGCACAGAGCCTGCTTGGGATTCTCTCTCCCCCTCCCTCTCTCTCTCTGCCCATCCACTGCTCATATTCTTTCTCTCTCTTTCAAAATGAATAAACTTAAAAAAAAGAAGAAGAAGGTCTGAAGATCTAATGTAAAACACGGGGAGTGTAGTTGAGAACACTGTATTGTATAATTAATATTTTCTGAGAGAGTAGAGATTAAATGTTCTCACCAAAAAAAAAAAAAAAAAAAAAAAGATGCAAGGTGATGGATGTGTTAATTAACTAGATAGGACAAGTCCTTTCGCAATTTATATGTATATCAAATTACCACAATGTACATTTTAAATATCTTATAATTATATATTACAATTATATTTCAATAGAGCTGAAATTAATTTTTAAAAAAAAGGAAAGAAAGAAGCAGATGAAGTAGAATGTACGCTTTGTTCCCAGGAGGACTTTCCCAGTTAATTTTCAGACAGTGTTTTGCAGAGACAAAGGCCTTTTTGCAGAAAGTAGAGGAGTCACCTCTGGGACAAGGGGAACTCCAAGAAGGCACTAAAGAACAGGACCTTTATTAATAACCTGCTTCAAGCCAAACAACTTTTTCTGTGGGGTGAAGGTCCTCCTACTATTTCACTTGAAAAAGATTCCATTGCTTTAAATAAATGCTTGAAGAGCAAAACACACAATAACCTAAAATTGTAGTGGTATTAACCATTTCAACTGTGAGAGATCGGAACCCCACTTGATTCAGCTGGAGTAAAACAAGAATTTATTGACAGGACATTGCACACGTCTCAGACTTGAAGACTTGTAGGACATCTCTGATACATTGAAACTTGACTCTCTCAGGGTATTCTCTGCCGTTTCTCATCTCTGTTTTTCTCTGTGTGCGTCTTTATTCTCCGTGTGATGAGGGAATATGCTCAGGTGTTATGTTTATACGACTCTGTGATCACAGGGGGAAAAAAAAATCCCCTTCCCCTCTACACGTGTATGTGTACACAATATCCCCAACTGTAATACGCAGACAAGTTAATTCCAGTTAAAACTCCAGGAGAGGATTCCAGTTGTCCTTTCTTGTATTATTATTCACACCCCTGGACCAATCTATTTGTCTAGTTTATGGATTATGAGTCTCACAACTTGGATCACATGGTTGCCCCTGGGATCGGAAACCAGGTTCTGTTAGCAGAAGGAAGGAAGAGTACTCCTGTGCAGACAATGATATCAGGCACCACAATAATTACAGAAAAAAGGTTGGTTAAAATAATTTGAATAATTTTCTATTTATTTTTGCTTCTCTCTGGGTAAACGTGTAAAACATTAAGTACATAATACATTGGGGGGTTAATGAAGGCAAAGCAGGAGGGAACAAGCATGGAGAGAATCATGCTGGAATCTTTGAGAGACCACTTAATTTCAAAAAATTGTTTTCAACCTTGTTGGTACCTTTATTAAAATAGTTATTTTACAATTTCAAATTACATTAAGTGAGAGGTTCATATTTTTATGTTTATCAAAAGAGACCAAGGGTTTGTAAAGATTTAGAAAGCTAGTGTAACAAGACTTGTCTGTTGACAAAACATAAACTCTGAAATTGATCCCAATGTATTGCTTGCAAACAAATTAGCTACAAGTCAGCAAATGAACAAGGATTAACTTTCCACTCATTTGCCATTCTATAGCTAGGGAATATTTAGCAAATCCTGTGGCTGTTGCTGAATGAACTCTAATTTCTAATTGGACTTGAGATAACATCTCCAATCTCTTGTCCTTTGTCCCCATTGCATTATTACCAAGAAAGATCGAAAGCATGATGTTAGCACTCCCAACAGGATTTGCAGATACTTTCCTCAGTGGCAGAGCATTTCTTGCCCTTCTCTGTGAAATTTCTAGTTTTACTAATTTAATTTATTTTTTTATTGAAGACATATACTAAGGGGAGGAATTTAATGAACCAATCCATCTCCTGAATATTTAGCACAGTTTTATCCATGTGTTTGTGCTTGTTTGTGCACATACACGTATATGGAAAGGGAGCTCAGAGCTTATATGAGAATTTCCAAAGCATTTCGGAACAACAACAGAAGCCTAAGAACGGCCAATAAGAATGGGGAAAACAAAAAATTATTGCTTATTTGAATAGAACTATGTTAGAAATTTTAACACTTGAACACTTCATTCCACTTGGGACCTAAAAAATATTTTGAATATTAATAGTAACAATACTCACAAAGATAAGTCAGATACTTGCTGTGGGATGGTTTCTGTTACATTCCACACATTAGCTAATTTAACACTTGCCACTCTTCTCTGAAATAGGTAGGGCTAACGCCACATTGCACTTCAGAATATTGCAAATCAGAAAAGCGAAATCCTTGGCCAGGGTCACGTAGCAGTGAATTAAAGGGCCAGAATTGGAATCTATCCCTGGTTATCAACCCCATTATCTTGCCAGGAATAGGGTAAATACTCAACAACATGAATTGATTCAATTAGAATTTTGACATGAGGAGGGTATAATAGGATAAGAATGGAATATCTACCCAGCTCTCATTAAACTGTCCTTCAAATAGACTATAATATTCCTTCTTTTCCATCTCATCTCATAAATATTCTTTTTTCTAATTTTTAAAACGTGATAATTTTATTTAGTCATCTCATCATTTTGATCATTTAAACAAAATGTGTCTCCAGAGTAAAGCAGGATTCCTTAGAAGTACAGAGAACAGTTGAACTGTCACATCCTTTCTTCTGGGCACTCTACTTCTATTAATGTAACAGAAGGTCGCGTTAGCCTCTTGGTCAGACATATCACATTGTTAATTGCAGTCAAGGAAACTGAAATCATTTTCATATGGGATTCTGGAAAACGACATCTTCATCTCTACACTTGCTCTGGGTTTTTGGATACAATTGTAGTCTTTTATGTTCATTTCTGTGACATATTTGAAATACTAGATTCAATTCAATTCTAAGCTAATAAGAATTTTAAGATGCTAATTGCTACATCCGTAATATTAGTATTCCTCTTTTAAAGTAAAATGATTAGATTTATAAAAGAATCCAAGTCAAGTAGAAATGCACCTTTGGAAAGGGAGAGATTATTATGATATTCTTCATTTTATTATTACTAACGATGAAATTAATTAGTTATTTAGATAACACCTTCTAATTTGCCTTTAGAGGAGTGAGAATAATCAAACCTATCTATACCCAGTAGAATTAGCCATGAAGCAACAGATTTCAAGAAGGGAACACACTGCTGGAGAAATTCTTTGTTACTCTATACCACAAAATATATGCCTGGGGTGGTTGAGGCATGAGAGAGGGTTGTAGAAAAGGACATCCTTGCTGACTTTTTCCTTTTGATTCCTGGTGCATCCCATGAGACAGCCCGGACAACTGGGCCTGGTTAGACTTTGACACATTTTAAAGCTATGTGAGAAATTAATTAATTAGAGTTATTGCAGGAAAGCAACTAAACAAAATAGGATATTATTTTCTGTAAATCTTAGAAAGAAATAAAGTCACATCACTTAAAAACCTAAAGAAGTTTTCCTGAAATTCTCCCTATGCTTTGCGATAATACAGTTGGGCACCGAAGCATGTCTTACAAAAATCATCACACTCTGGCTTGTTATAAATAAAAGTTTATAAAAGTCTGACTGGAAATATCTGATCCCAACTTCAATTACCAAAATATCCTGCAGGCAGTTGTGGGAGTGGAAATGAGATTTGCATCTGTCATGGGCTCGAGGCTGCCCCAGTGCAAAACACAAACACACATCTGTGTGGGGAGGAAGTCGATGGAACTAGTTTGCGAATTACATTTGACCTGGTAAATAGTTCTTAGTTGTCAAGGGACAAGAGCCAGAGATTAATGAAGCGGGAAGAGAGAAGGAGGTATTGTATCAACTTTTAAGTTTGGCTACAGAAAATAATTTTTCTTGAAATGCACACTGCAAAGATAACATAGGGTGTTGAAGAGGCATACCTGGGGGCAAAGGTAGTGAAGTTTTGTCACTATTAAAATGAAAGATTTAAGGTCCATAAAATTAAGAATACGTTTTGTTAAACATCCCCTTAATCGCATGTTTTCATTCTCATCTGGGCCTTATTTTAATTTGGAGATGAAAACAGGTCTCCTGCTTTACAACTAAATGGGAGAGAACACTAACCATAGAGGTATCCCTGTAACGTCATTTTTCCATTTAATGCTTATATTTAAAATGTTTATTTACCTTTCACTATAACCAGATTTGGGAGGGGTCAATTCAATAATTTATGGAATTGCACTATATAAAATATGTAGCAATTCCACATTGATGAACTGTCTGGGTCAATTAGAAATGGTCAGTAGTCTATTCAATAAAATCATGGCCTTTAACTTGTGACTTTGGTGAATGCTTAAAAGATACAGTCTCACATACCTTTATCTTATGTTTAGATGAGATAAAAAAAAAATTTTTTTTAATTTATTTTTGGGACAGAGAGAGACAGAGCATGAACGGGGGAGGGGCAGAGAGAGAGGGAGACACAGAATGGGAAACAGGCTCCAGGCTCCAGGCTCTGAGCCATCAGCCCAGAGCCTGACGCGGGGCTCGAACTCACAGACCGCGAGATCGTGACCTGGCTGAAGTCGGAAGCTTAACCGACTGCGCCACCCAGGCGCCCCAAAAATATTTTAATTATAGATGATATAAATGAAGCAGAAGTTACATGGCATGCCCAAATTTACAAATCATGGAAGATAAAGAATTTAAATATGAAACTTCCTATGGTATACAAAATTGCCTTAATTTTTTCCATTTCATTGCATATTAGAAAAGGATAACAGATACTATAATGACTGATCCTAATTAATCACTCATAGTTGATAAAAATTCACTATTTGCTTTGCTGCTTGAACTGAAACATTTATGTTCGTTAGCGTTGAAAGAAAATAATAGAAACTGAGATGATCAAGAAGATAGAATATTGTGGGGCGCCTGGGTGGCTCAGTCGGTTAAGTGTCCAACTTCAGCTCAGGTCATGATCTCACACTCTGTGAGTTCAAGCCCCGCGTCAGGCTCTGTGCCAACAGCTCAGAGCCTGGAGCCCGCTTCAGATTCTGTGTCTCCCTCTCTCTCTCTCTGCCCCTCCCCTGCTCATGTTCTGTCCCTCTCTGCTCAAAAATAAATAAAAAACATTAAAAGAAAGAATATTGAGAAACTATGAGACAGAATACATTAAAGCAAAATTTCTATGTCAGTTAAAGGTTTTTTTTTTTTTTTTTCAGATCTCTGTGTATAGGTCCAACAAGAGCTGCATGGATAGCCAGACCAGAAGAAATTTCTCTATAAGTCTTATCTTTAACCTCTTACTGTGGAGACAAACACTAACAAGTTAATGCTAAATATTCATTTCCTATGCTGCTGTATCATTAGGTAACAAGATATCACTGAAAAGTATTGTCTCTTTCAACTTTTAAAGCTTCTGTAATATAAAACTGGTGATGAAGGTTTTGTTCCATCCCTCAGATTTCTCCCCAGATGCTGTGAATCAGCTATGAGTGAAAAGCCAGAAGATAAAAAGACATCCCTATCTATCTATCTATCTATCTGGTAGGTACATAAGAGTTGTGTCTGATATGAGACATAACCTATTAATAATAATGTTCTATTATTACATTTTAATGTTTAGGAAAACAACTTTTCTCTACCCTCTTATGTTTTATCACTGGGGTTGGTGAATTAGACGGACAAAAAACAGATTAACAGGAGGAAAAAAAACCCACAAAAAACACATTCATACATGTAACACGTATACATGCAGGAGAACTCGATGATGAGTAACTCCAAGGGGTGGTTAGAATTTGGGGCTTATATACCATCTTAACAAGGAATGATAAATTTGTGCAGAAGTGACAAAACAAGGGAGATTTGATTTGAGACTTGTAGGCACAATAAGTTGCGGGAATGCAGATGAAATTAATGGAAGATAAGAGCTACTTTAGTAAGGTTTGTTTGTACCGACCCATCTTGGTGCTGCCTTTCTGTCTCCAGTGATGGGGGTTGTTTCCCTCCTCTTGGTACCGAAGACAGAGAGGAGAACACCTTATTCACAAAGGAGGTTTATGTTCTGCTATAGGCAGATGGGAGATGCTACATATGCTGCTTCTTAATTGCCTTCAGTTCAAAATAGCCCATATGCCAAAGTGGCAATGACCATTCATGTCATCCTCCCTACCTTCTGAGAGGAGTGGATGAGGAGAGGTAATGGCCATGACAGTTAAATTTTGTGATATTGAGAGTAATATGGCGTCAGCAATTCTTCCAAGTGGTTTATGTTGCCGGAAGAATTCAGTTTATTCTGATTCTGATCTAAATCAGAAAAGTCTAAAGGTTTCCTTTCAGTGATACACTGTCCAATAAAGAAAGAACCATGGAAATTATGATACATTAGATATCCAGGTACTGATAAATTGGGTGCTAGGAAAATTTTGGAAGAGGATAGATCTATTGATCTTCCCACAGAGATGCACAATAACTAATAGGAATGGGAAAATATCAAGTTATAGATAAAATTGAGTGTGACAAAATACTTAAAATGTGAGTTTTTTTTTTAAATTTTTTAACGTTTATTATATTATATATATATATATAGAGAGAGAGAGAGAGAGACAGAGCATGAGTGCAGGAGGGGCAGAGAGAGAGGGAGACACAGAATATGAAGCGGGCTCCAGGCCCTGAGCTGTCAGCACAGAGTCTGATGCGGGGCTCGAACTCACAAACCGGGAGATCATGACCTGAGCCACAGTCAGATGCTTAACCGACTAAGCCAACCAGGCGCTCCAAAATGTGCGTTTTAAATAGCTGTACATCGTATCAGTCATTAATTATGTTAGAGTAACAAATGAGCCTCAAGCGTCTAGCTTATTTCCCACTCACGTGACATGTGTTGTGGATCAGCTGTGGCTCTACTTAGGATTTTTTCCCGTTCAGTGTCCAGACAAGAGGACAGCCCCTGTCAGAATATACTGTGCTTCTGGTGGAGGAAAAAAAAAAAAAAAACAGTAAGGGAACCATAAGATAGCTCTTTAGGTTTCTTTTCAGTGGGGCACCTGGGGGGCTTCCCTTGGTTATCTCACACTTGGTGAGTTGGAGCCCCACATCCTGTGCTGACAGGGCAGACCCTGCTTGGGAATCTTTCTTCCTCTCTCACTGCCCCTCCCCTACTGTTGTGCATGCTCTCTCTCTCTCTCTCTCTCTCTCTGTCTCAAAAATAAATAAATAAACTTATTTTTAAAAGAGCAGCAAACATCACTTTCTTTCACTTTTTTTTTTAATTTGAGAGAGAGAGACAGACAGACAGACAGATCATGAGCTGGGGAGAAGGGCAGAGGGAGAGAGAGAATCCCAAGCAGCTCTACCCTCAGCACAGAGCCTGATGTGGGGCTTGATCCCACAACCCTGGGATATGACCTAAACTGAAATCAAGAGTCCTACGCTCAACTGACTGAGCCACCCAGGAGCCCCTCTTTCACATTTGAGCACTAAAAGTAGTGCTGTGACTAATACTGAAGTTATTGGGTAGGGAAGTAAAATACTCTTGAGGATATAATTTTGAACAATAGCAATCCATCACATAAAGATGCAATTACTCCTTATAACAAGTCAAAATTTATCTCCTTCTAATTTTTTCTACAATTAGTAAAGTCAATTATTTCTCACCACAGATGTGTTCTAGGATCTCTTACTTCTGTGTTCCCAGTCCTCATCCTCATTCAGCTTACTTTCATTTTTTTTTCTTCAACCATGATTGCCTTGCTTCCTAGCTGGTTTTCACCCTCTTCTTTCCTTGTCTCCATCCCCAGTATACTCTCTACACAAGAGTCATCTCCTTTAAATACGAATATAATCGTGCTGGTCATGCTGGTGTTTAAAACTCTGTAATCATAATCACTCGTGACAAGACTACCATTCTTCTCCGTGGTTAAAATGCCCTACTTGATCTCTTTCCTGATTTCCTCTCTACATTCTCTTCCTATGCTTTCTCTCTGCCTCCAGACACTCAGTGTAGATCAAAATCTTTCCCCAAACTTTTCAAATGGCTCATTCCTTTCCTTTATTTTGTACTCAGTTTAAATGTCACCTCCTCAGACAAGTCTTCCTCATATGTCCTGTCTAAAGTAGAACCCCTACCACGTTATTTCCTATGTCAGCCAGTTTATTTATTTTATAGCATCAATCTCTAGAATGTTTTGTAATGGGGCACCTGGGTGTCTCAGTCGGTTGAGCGTCCAACTTCGGCTCAGGTCATGCTCTTGCGGTCTGTGAGTTCGAGCCCCGCGTCAGGCTCTGGGCTGATGGCTCAGAGCCTGGAGCCTGCTTCCAATTCTGTGTCTCTCTCTCTCTCTGCGCCTCCCCCACTCATGCTCTGTCTCTCTCTCAGTCAAAAATAAATAAACATTAAAAAAAATCATAGAATGTTTTGTAAAGCACTAACATAATATTATTGTGTTCTGAAGTTAGGTTGTATGGATCCAGAATCATGAGTTATGCATAGAATCAGGCCTCTGGCCATTCCTCCCAGAGACTTACTTGGAAATGTCTTTCTCCTCTGTATAACTTTAGTCTCTGCTGAGTTAGGCTTTATTTCCCAGATAAGGAACACTTCCACCATGGACACAATGATGTTTTCACTGAAACTGGAGCTATGACAGTTGCATTGTCACTTGGGACATCCTATTATATGCCAGTAGACTATCACAGAAAGGAAATAGGTACCATTTTACTGAGGGAAAAGGTAACTCTGATGGTCATGAGGAGCTAGGCCCACAGCTATGTAATCAGAATGGGGAGGAATGTGTATGGAACTTAGAGAATTTATTGAAACATATTTTGGGATTTTCTTGCCTGTTAAGAGTGGAAGGAAAATTGCATCTCCCACAGCTTGACAAAACCAGATGCTCAGACCCCTAGGGAATAAAGGTCTGAATCAGCTCATCTAGAATATGGAGACTTAATAGAGCATTTCTCAGCAACCAGACGTTGATAAGGAAAAGATAACCAAAGTCTCAGACTCCTCAGGAAAGGTCCCCATCATCTGACTAGACACACACCTAAACCAGCGACAGTGCTGGAAAAAGGGCAATCTAGAACGGGTTGTTGTGGATGGAGATAATGAACGTTCTGACCTCAGGGAAAGCCACCTCAGTGAGCACTATAGCTTGTCTCATTAAACCTAATTACTGAATCTTTTTAAGAGAATGTGGTTGGTTACCACCTTGAAGAGTAAGTGACAGTAAAATTTACATGGGTTACAAATAGATCTGAGCAGTGTAAGCAGATGCTTTTGCACATCCTCTTACCCCACCCCTACTTTCAGTTGTGATATATATATCACATATATACAAACACTTCTTTGAGTCCTGATGGCACCCCTCCTCAAGCATGTGCCATTAATCTTACTGCATTTCTAGCTCATAATTTTCCCTGATCATGCAGAAGCCCGCTCAGCTCACATACAGGCATTGCCTGGCTGCGCAGGGGTGTTAATGCTGCAGGTGTTGGGATCTGATGCATAACTGTCCTAGACATCCTCTGCATGGACACTGTTTTGAGGCATTCTACATATTTAATCAGAGGACCTGGTTGAGTTGAGCCCCTGTTGCCTACAACTGTGACCTCAAGAATGTGCCTTTTATTGGCTTTTCCTACTTCATATCACATTTTCCCTGTTCCCCCACTCCAACATTCTGGAATGAACTCCCAACTAAAATACCTGTACCAAAATGTGTGTCTTAGGTTCTGTTTCTGGGAGAACTCAAACTAAGCCAGTTATGGTATCCTTTGGAAAACAAGGATATGGGTACATAATGGATTGCATATAACAATTAACTTGGGTGTCTAGAAAGCCAAATAGGACAAGGAATAGCAAAGTACAATTATTTAGCAGCAAAAAAGAGATTTATATTACATAAGCTGGACATCCAGGAAGAATTTTATTGTTGGGGGAAAAGTCCATCTGTCATTTGTGCAAGATGCTTATTATTAGCCATCCTACATTGTTGTGTTTCATATACCAGATTAAAATAGATCAAACAGAACAACTGTGTAAGTCAGTTTCTCCTCAGTGTGTTTTTTAATACAGTGCATATTGTGTGTCTTCCTATTTGTAAAGTGATATGTATTCATCACAGAAAATGTGAATATTATAAAAACATATGGAAATATTACTTGCCAGCCTACCATCCAAGAATTTCCATCAGGTAGTGTGAAACTAAAACAAATTTAAAGTTGTGTGATATATACATTTCAATTCCATAAATATAAATCTGCAACTGTATTTATATGCCATGTGGATCTAAAGTGAAAAGTCCATATTTCAGACTCATTGTGAATGTAACGCTCAGATACTAGTTCCTTGCTCCTTTACTCCTTCTCCAGTATCTCCTCAAAGCCCCTCAACTGTCATAAGCTTGATAATAATATTTCAGCCTACAAATATTCTGTGGTCTGCTGACCTACTCTTAGATTATTGGGATTGTTAATTATTATTATATGGGCAAATCTACAATGAGACTACGAGGCAAAAAGTTAGAAGCACTTTTTGTTTTTAATAATATTGCTGGATTGCTTTTCTGAAAGGTGAAATCATCTTTCTACCAGCTAGTGGTGAATAAAGCTTCCTACCCTTACCAATGCTGGGTTTTGTTTTGTTTTCCTTAAATGGTGAGAGGCCTGATTCATCAGGGGAACCATATTAAGAGGGTATCATAGACAGTGACTTTAACAGTGCATTACTGGGCCTTAACAGGTACCTAAGGATAAGAAAACTGGATGAGACCTTCTCATGGTACTATATCTACACCTGAACTAATCAATGGGGTCTCATCTACTTAATAGTCATTGCTCATTTTTGCATGCATATTGTTGACTTTACAACATAGAAGTCTATTTAAAAACGTAACCCTCACAGGTGTGATATTTTAATAAGAACTAAAATTTTAACTTAAAGCAAAAGAAAACAAAAAACAGATCATCCTCAATGCTGTTGAACCCTCTGAGTTAAACCCAAGCCCTCCCCTTTGTGTAATGTTGTCCTCATTATTATTTTTTTTCCTGCCAGATGGCTTGCTAATTTAAATCCCTGAAGTGATAGGTGTTTTATTATAGACAACCCACTTGGCTGGGAGAAGACCGCAGCCTTTCACACCTTCGCTGATGAAGTTAATGAGTTCATATCAAGTTTATGAAACGCATTTCACTTTTTCAGATTTGCAGAATTAGTTGTAGGGAGTTGTAGTTGTAGGAAACATGGATTTCAAGTTGGGAATATTTTGATAAAGCTTATCCAGAAATAGTTTTGCAACCAAGAGAAAAAAAATAATGTTATTTTCCATTAACATGACCAATATTTCTAGTCAAGCTCTTTATTAATTCAAAATCAGTCAATGGCCAAAGGTTTTTAACTGGTTTTCTGCTTTTAAACTCTTGCTTCTCCAAACAACTCTTCATATGGCCATTACAATAGTATTCCGCTGATGTCTCTAACATCATGCAACTAATAATTATTTAAGGTCAAATGTCCTTGGCCTATTGTTCAAGACCTGCACTCCTCACTTACCTTTCTCACAAGGTTTCTTCTGTACAAACTCTGCACTTTTGCCGAGACCACTCGTGGTCCAGTCGTGTTAACTTTGATTGGTTCAACTCTGCTTGTATTTCTGGTCTTGGTTTATCTGTTTCTATTTTATGTATCATTTAGATCCCAGCCTAAGAACCACCTTTCTTATTAAGTCTCCTTTATCTCCTCATCTATGCCTCTTCTGAACTCCTACAGGATTTGTTTTCTGTACCACCCATGGGCAACAATTTAGGTACTGTCTTTTATTGCAGTTAGTTAAATTTATATGTGAACACTGCAGAGGTCTAATTGGATAATGTGGATACTTTAAAATAAGGGTTGAAGTATATGTTTAAAATAGCTCAGACTAAGATATGACATTTAAATGAATACGATATTGTGAAATTAAAGCATCATATGATATCGTGTAACTCAGCAAGTGCAGGTCGATAAAGATATACTTAAAAATTATATAATTTCAGTTTAATAAAATAAGCTTTTTCCTTCTTTAGTTAGCTATTATGGAGGGGTTTAGGCTGTTTTCAAGAAGTATTCAGAAAATCTAGCTTAATTTATATACTAACGAGTTTAAATACAAAGAGTTCTGTCTCTTTTTCTACATCATTTAAATCTTGATCTAAAGATTGTGTGATATGTTAACTGTGTGTTGAAGGAGGCATGGGGAAGATACACCACTGGTTGAGCTGTGACCTAGGCAATTAGAGGCTTCTCACCCCCTCCCCTGTCCTGGGATATGGGTTCCATTTGCCTTTCCTGATCCTAGAGGGTGCTCCAAGGGCATAACCATGAGATGGTGAGGTTGAGAACATCTGCACAGTATACGTGACTAATCCCAGTTAGGGTGTCTTTATAAATGTTTACAATTTGGCAGGCAGGGGTGGGGGTTCACTTGTATTGCTGTCGCCCATGATATGCCTTGAATATAATAACTCTTATCAAAACTGCCACCTGCCAACCTACAGTGGCCTGCCTCTTTCTTTGGCCTCTCCCTGCCCTCTGACCTTGGAGGCTGGTTTCAGATTTTCATGAAGCTCCCAAAGAGGTTACAACCAATATATGTTTTCTTGCCAAAATATCAGAATGCCAATATAGGAAACCATTTCTCTCATGCTCTTTGAAATCTACTCCTTGCTTATCAAGAACTAATAGAATTAAGATTGTCAAATATTCATTTATCAACAAATATTTATTTGGCATCTATTAGGTACCAGGAGGTATTTCAAATGGCAAAGTATTACAGATGTAAACCTGAACATATGGCATGTCTATTATAATTGGATAAGGTAGATGAAAAGCAAAACATAGTAAGTAAATTTACATTATAATTTATAAGTTCTCAAGATAAAAGAAACAGAAATAGGTGGTTAGGAATTTGGAGGAGTACAGCCTACAAAATCTAATTTAACTTTCACTTTTGATCTCATGTACTGACCCAGTACAAAGTGAAAAATAGTATCATTGTGTTATATTACATTATGTTGTATTATGTTATGTAGTCCTGAGAACAGTAATGTCAGCAAAGTAAAACAAATCACCAATACATCTTACGTATTTATACATTATTCATTACTAAACACTTGCTTTGTATTTGTTGCTCTTGTGTTGAGGGTAGAGTGGTGATAAAGAGACAAGTTGTCTGCTCTTATGACTTTTATCAGGAAAAAACACATAAGTAAATAAACAATAAAACATCATAGTAATAATAATATTGTATCATGATAACTATTGTCATGTTTATGCAGTAGAGAATAATTGGATGGGTACCTAACAATAGGTGTTTAGAGATGGGCCCTCCCATTGAGTGAGGTAGGGGGGCCTTACATGGGATCAGATCAGAGAGTTAAACAGGGTCAGCTGCCAGAAGCTGGTAAATATGGGTATGCCATAATTATATTTACATTTTAAGACACTTCTTTGACTGCTATACAAAAATAGACTGTTGAGAATATAGAAGGCTATTACAATTATAAGGCAAGAAATGATGGTGATTTGATTAGATTAGTAACATGTTTTGGAATCAGACCCATGGGACTTGCTCACATGGTAAGTAATACAAAAATGAGAAATTAATTAAGACTCTTTAGCATCTGACTTAAGCAAAAGAATGATGCCATTTACTACTAACAGGAAAGATTGAGAACAGTACAGGATTGGAAGAGGTTGGTATAAATATTAAAAACTCTGTTTTATAGAAAGTTAAATGGTGGTTACCAGGGATTGAAGGAGGGAGATAAGACTGATGTTGTTTAAGGGTACAAACTTGCAATGAGTAGGAAATAAGCCAGAGAGATCTAATGTACCATATAATGGATATAGACAACAAAATTGTACTATAATTATGTAATGTGATAAATATCACCACAATGGCAATCATATGGCAATATATAAATGTATCACAGTAACACGTTATACACCTTAAATTTATACAACGTTATGTGACAATTTTTTTCTGATTCACAACAACAAAATAAGAATTCTGATTAGCTGAGTTGCCAAGTTTAGTTTGTTAGGCTAGTAGATACCCATCTCAGCAAGTCAGTTCGTGAGTTACCTATGATCCTGGGGTTCCGGGAAGAAGTCAGGGGTGGGATTCCATACCAAAACCAGTTTTTTAAACTAAATAAATTAATGAACTTCAAAATTAAGTTAGAGATTTCTTTTAGAAACTATGTCTATATCACTCTGATCATATACTCCCATAACTGCACAGTTGGTGGCGAAACAGGCCAGAGGCATTCCGTGGGAGGCGATAATCAAAGGCTATCTTTTGCGTTGAAACCACGTGGTAGACGTGGTTTCAATGTAGCGGATGATCTGCAAATATCCTCATCACACTTACTGTTTCAGAATACAAATGAATTGCTTATACAAAGTCAAACATTTCACAGCTAAATGAAAATCTTTAATCTAAATATTCTTTAAGGTGTTTTTGCGGGAAAAGTTAGATCGCAACTGAGGAAATGTAATCAGTATTATCAAGACCAATGGAGATGAACTGACATACTTTGCATAGCTAAACCTCAGCTTTCAGTGGATAAATCTACTTGGTTTTCTTATTTTTTTTTCCTGTGAAAGGAGGTATTAAATTTTAAGCTCATCAAGAAGAAATTGTGTTCATGGTATGTGTTCATTATTCAGGATATAAGAATGACTCATACTGCTAAGATTGTTTTTCCTAATTAATCACATTAAGTTTTGTATTCTTCTGATAGCTCTCATTTTTTAAAACACCTCTCTAACCACAGACCAAGTTGGTGTGGGAATATTTCTTCATTATGTGATTTCTTTTATCTCATTTCTGTTTGACTTTACACCAAAATCTCATTGCTACCAATTTTCAATGAGTTAATGGCTGTGGACTCCATCAGGGTCGTAAGGAAAAAAAGCACATGAACTGTGGAAATATTGAGAATTACAGTAGAGTCACATTAATTTTGCTAATTGATATCACTAGCTTGCAAAAGTGAAAAGTACATATTTTAGATGTGTTATTATTTACAAAATCTTGTAAGGTTTAAACAACTGTAAACTGTAAAGCTTGAGGAGAAAAGATATAAAATAGATGAGGAACAGTGTATTTAATCTAGTTAATTCCTCCAATCTTACTGTCACCAAAGATACAATGATTAATTCATGACTAGGAAAAAAGTCTGATTGATGGTAAAATGCTAATACTGCTGTACTCACTCTGAGCATAGGCTTAAGGGAGCATCTTAGAGTCCGTGTGGTTCCTGCAGGAGACTCTTGCTCCAGCATTGTCTGTTGGTATTTAAATTTTTTTTTTAACGTTTATTTATTTTTGAGAGAGAGACAGAGCATGAATGGGGGAGGGTCAGAGAGAGGGAGACACAGAATCTGAAACAGGCTCCAGGCTCTGAGCTGTCAGCACAGAGCCCGACGCGGGGCTCGAACTCACAAACCACGAGACCATGACCTGAGCCGAAGTCGGCCGCCCAACCAACCGAGCCACCCGGGTGCCCCTGTCTGTTGGTATTTAACTGGACCATTCATTTCCATCCCTCTCTTTTTCTATGTTGTGACTCAAAAAAAATTTTTTTAACATTATACATTGTATATTCCACTACTTTGAACCCACTGTGATGGTCTTTGAAGAATCATGACAATGCAAATTTATTATGTAAATGAATCTGGGCTATTTTGAGTAGTCATTTCTTCTGTGAATCTTCTAAGTTTGGCTAACTTAGTAGCTTATTCTTTTTGTGTACTTCACCTTCCTGACAGAAGATATCAACTTTGATGCGAGTCACTAGTATAGGTAAAGAAAATGTCAATGTTTGTTCTTTGTTTTTAGACTTCCTTCTTGATTGTTTTTTTAACGTTTATTCATTTTTGAGACAGAGAGAGACAGAGCATGAATGGGGGAAGGTCAGAGAGAGAGGGAGACACAGAATCTGAAACAGGCTCCAGGCTCTGAGCTGTCAGCACAGAGCCCGATGCGGGGCTCGAACTCACGGACCGCGAGATCATGACCTGAGCCAAAGTCGGACGCCCAACCGACTGAGCCACCCAGGCGCCCCTTCCTTCTTGATTTTTAAAAATGCTTATCTGAGTAGGCCTAAAAGCTTTGTCACCCATTTCTATTCTTAGGATGCTAATGAGATACAGTGTATGGCATGCATAGGAGAAATTTGTTTTCCTCCTATTTAAAACTAAGAATGACTTTTATAGTACAGTTTTCCTGAGAATAAATCAGATACTTAGCATTACCTTGCTATGTATGATTTTCTTTTTTCTTTTCATAAAGAAAACAAAATAACATAGTAATTTCTATTAAGTAACTGGCTTGCATCAAAATGGGATTTCTTATCTCTAAAAGTAGATTAAAATTAAATAAAGGTTGTAAATTGACTATATTCTTTACAACAGGAGAATTTATTGGCAATTTTTTTTTAATGTTTATTTTCGAGAGAGAGAGACAGAGACAAAGTGTGAGCGGGGGAGGGGCAGAGAGAGAGGGAGACACAGAATCCAAATCAGACTCCAGGCTTCGAGCTGTCAGCATAGAGCCCCACGCGGGGCTCAAACTCACGGACCCCGAAATCATGACCTGAGCTGAAGTCGGCCTCTTAACAGACTGAGCCACCCCTGGCACCCCAGCAATGTTTAATATTAAATCTACTAAAACTTTTTTCCAGAGCGATATGAATAGAGGTGCTAAGCCGAACTTTTTATAAGACTATGACATATTGAGGCTCAAATACAGATTTAACAGTCATGCAATTATTATACATATATGTTTTTATATATCTTCTATAGAAACACACAAATATGTAGTAGGTTTTTTTTTCTATGAAATTTGTGCTGTGTTTTGCTGCATAGAATCAAACTTGAGATGAATACATGCATCTCATTTTCAAGTGAAGTGAGATGATTTCTATCCTAGCTCTTGTAAAAAATAAACTTGCTCACACATGTAAGGGTTGTAAATTGCAGCAAATTGTTCAGTACTTTCCTATGAGTGGCAAGTTTCTCTTCTTTCACAGAAATTGAGAACTTGTCTTGGGATGGTTGGTAAATTTCATCTTCAGTGTATAATCGAACTATAGGTCACAAAGTTCTTCCTCTTTTCTCCAAGTCATTTCTTAGGCTGAGAAGATTCAAAGAAAGGGTCACCTCCCTGTTATGCACTTACCGTGAAAGAGGGTCATGGGGGAGATACTGTTCAGTTTTGTAGTGCGACTCCTCTGGATGGTTTTCAAGACGACTTGAGATCTACCAATGTATTTCCTTACTCTCAAGACCAAGAGGCAGTGGCAACATTTCAACATTCCTTTTGCAGCATAATTTTTTTTCGAAAGATTCCATTTTCTTTTAAGTCTAAGACTCTCATCTTGTGAAGTCAAAACATTTTCTGAAGGGCCTTAAGGGGACTTACTCAGCTGCTTCATGTGATTAAAAAAAATAAGTGTGCTCAGCAGACAGGTTTCTGTAGCCGTTCTTCATCTTCAAAACACTTAGCAACATCTGCAATTTACCTTTCGACTCACGCTGTTAAGAATTCTTCCTTTGTTAAACCGTCCGATTTCTGTAGGCAGCAGGAGAGTTAAGAGCTCTTTTCTAGATGTTTCTAGGGTTTCTAAAGCAGCTGCAAATAAGATGTCATTGTTTAATAAAGTTAACAATTTTTTGGACCATCATCCAGACATTTGTTTTGAAAATTTCATTTCCAATGATTTTTTGATTCCAGCCCCTCTCCGTAAAGAAAGGAGTGTGCCGTGACATTATTTTACAAGGGATGAAACCTCGCATGAAGCCCATCATTGAAAGGGCACTATCAATACAGATGTCAACTCAGTTCCTCCGAGATAAATCTTTTGTTTACAAAACTTTAAATATATCTTGTCTTTGCCTCCTCTTCATGGAGTTGGTTGCAACAGAAAAAGTTTTCTTGGATTTCAACATCATTTACACATCTTACAAATGCTATAGCTTGACATTTATCGGTGAAATGTGTTGACTCATCAACCTGGAGAGAGGAGCTGTTGTTTTTCAGTTTATTATGTCCAACCTTTTCAGCGTGATGTGACACACCACCAATACATCAACTTATTTGCCATTTGAAAGTGGAATCTTTTGTTTTATCATCCTGCATCTTACAGCATGTTACTTGCTCTAATTGCATATGCTGGCATTATTAGTTTTCCTTTTCTGGGCAGTAAGTTTTGCTGCTACTAAGTAAATTGCTTCCGGGCCTTTCAAAACTAGGTTTTGTTGTTTGTTTGGGGATTCCAATCACTGTTTAAGCTGATCAGCGCTCTATTTGTCAAATGGCTGTGAATTCGGTGGAGCCACTGGTATCTTTGAAAGTTGTTTTCCATAGACAGTGCCCAGTGGGATAGAAGACCTGAATTACCACTCGTGTAAGACGTCTTCAGGAGTAACTTCCATTGGAAAAATGGCAATTTGTGTCTCCTGACACAGGGGATTTTAATTTTTCATCATTAACCTCATTGAAGTTTCCCAGAGACCTAGACCTAGGATCTTCCTCTTCTGTTTCACATTTCATCTTCAAAAATTGTCATATTGGGCCTCAGATATGTTTGTAATACGTGTGTAATATGTGATATATAGGTAATCAAATGTAAAACAGAATAACAAGACATTGCAGAAAAATTACAAACCCCTCAAAATACAATTTATTCCTAAGTTACACCATCCACACTTGATAACATTTGACTCAAGGGTAAAGAGGTAGAAGCAGGCTAGGGAAGGAGCGTAGTTTGAATCATGGCATCTAAGATTTCCTTCTGTAGAATAACAATTTCTATTGGGTCTCCACCCTCACAGTCTCTCTCTTGGTTGCATGCTCTTTGGCTGAAATTCAATACATTGGTGTTGTACGGGTCTTGGTATCTTGATAAACATGAGGAGGGGAGGAAGACAGGAATCTCATGAAAAAAGCTGAATATTCCGTACATTATTTAAGGAGAGACTACTCTAGAGCTGGAGGAAAATGTCTCTATTATGCTAGCAAAGATTTCTTAGTTTCCACTGCTTTCAATGAGATAGGATCAGAATGTACAAAAAGCCCTCTTGCAATGACTCAGGAAGGCTACACCCGAAGCCACAAAAGCGGATTCTGCTATTGACTCCTGTGCCAGCTGGACTCGGTTCTCTCTTCCATTAATCTAGTAGGTTAAATGATGAGGGAACTTCAGGTTCTGAGATCCTACAAGTTTGCTCCTTTATCTCAACAAGATGATCAAGTTTAAAGGAAAGGTATTTCTCCCTTTATCATAAACTCAGATTTTTAAAAAACATTCCTCCAATTGCTACATTGGAGAATTTCACTCCTTCTGCTTTGCTCCTTTTAAATAAGGAGGCACCGTCTTCTGAACTATAGTATGCCATCTGAAGAAATGAATGCTTTGAAGTAGCACAGAGGGAAAGAGAAATAGGTGAGGTGTCACAGAAAGTTAAGCAGAATAACGATGGTAATAAAATATGGACATCACTTCTTCCCCCCTTCTGTTCTGCCTCAGGTTTCAGAGGCTGCATTTTCACATCCTACAAAGGATATGGGGGAAAATCTCGTTTGAAATGTGCCTTGCACATAGGTACTCAGTCTGTTTATCTAGGACAGTCATGCCATGGCTCAATCCTCAAACTGCACGACTAAATATTCAGCATCTGTTATACTCCTCCACACTTTATTGTTGATTGGAAGCCAAAAAAATCACGCCTTCCTCTCTTCACACAACAGAAGGTAAACTATTGCCACTCAGATGTTAAATAATGCCATTGCAAAAAAATGCTATGTATGAAAGGTAATTAAAAAATAAACTCATATGCCACTTGAAGAATTTTTTCTAAGGTTATGCTAGCCACTGGGATGGCTCAGTTGGTTAAGTATCCAACTCTTGGTTTTGGCTCAGGTCATGATCTCACGGTTCATAGGTTCAAGGCCTGAATCGGGCTCTGCACTGGCAGAGACAGCCTTCTTGGGATTCTCTCTCTCTCTCTCTCTCTCTCCCTCTCCCTCTCCCTCTCCCTCTCCCTCTCCCTCTCCCTCTCCCTCTCCCTCTCTCCCTCTCTGCCCCTTTCCTGCTCATGCTCTCTTTCTCAAAGTAAATAAACAAGCATTAAAAAAAAAAAAAAACCCAAACAACTACTGATCACTTTCAAATCTCTCTTAGGTGTATTAACCAAAAAAGCAGGAGCTTCAAAGTTAAAATTCATGTTATAAACTTACTCACTTTTGGAGTACCAATTCACTCAGATTTGCCCTTTAACAACACTGGATTATTTATGTTCATTGACATGAATAAAAGCTGGAATGTCACCTCATATATTCCCCTCTGACTCTAAAATTGTATCTAACTTTTAAAACGAGGATTTTAATAGTTGAACATGGGTGACATTCTGATATGTTCATTCACAGTGGCAATACAGAGGTCAAGCAATAACAAATGTGATATCCTGGGCGTTTTTATGATAATTTGCTAATTGGTGGATGGAACCTCCATTCAAGGCCATAGTCTTATAATAAAAGCAGCATCAATAATCATTCTAATACAAACCCAAGTATTAGAAGGTTAATAAAAGGAGTCTTAACCTTGTAAGATAGTAATAAAGAATGAAAAATGTCATTGTCAGATATGCTGGGTTTGAATCCCAGCTCCATATTTTGCAGGCAGGGCCCATTATTTACATCTCTCTCATCCTTGATTTCCTCTTTGTGAAAGGAGTTATTGAATACCTCTCTCATTGGGTGGTTTGTGCATTAATTCACTATGTATCTACAGCAGTGAGCACATTGCCTTGTACTTGAGAGAGTGTAGCCCATGGAAGTCCCCTTTATCTACTGCTTCTGATCGCTAAGCTCTGTAGAGAAGGGTCAGTATCTCCTTGATTGTTGCATTCTCATTGTGTGACCTGCCAGCCAGCACATAGTGGACTTGCTCCTGTTATATTTCTCAACTCGCTTTTCTTTTTCTGTCCTCAGGTCCCACAACATACTGTGTTCTAAAAATTAAAGTTGTAGCTGCTTCTACACCTTCTTCAATTCTTTCCTACATCTGAGACAAATTGCTATTTCTAAGAATATGGAGAAACAATATTTAGAGAGGCAAATACTTATTTTTCTAATCAGGGACATTCTAGAAAGTGTAGCCCAGTAGTTAGTCTCTAGCAGTTTTACTTACCTAGAGAACTAAATATAAGAACCAATACTTTCCTAACTCCATGCTGAGTATGGATAAGAAGAAATCACATTTCTCCCATCTATGCAACTTTAATAATTGTTACTTGTTAGTAATGTCTCCTTGGTAATGAACAATGTATATCATATGTAACACTTTGTCATAACCCTGACCTACTTAGCAGCAGCAATTGGTAGATCTCTGATACCCTGGAGCTTGGATGTCCCTCCAAATGGTAACTCATTACAAAAGTTAGCCAAGATCTACCTTCCTCCCTTTCCTGTGTTTCCTAGATACCTTCCACTCTTCATGAGTAAGAGTCTTGTTTTGGAGTTCCTGGAGAGTTATTTTTTAAAAAATTTTTTTTTCAACGTTTTTTATTTATTTTTGGGACAGAAAGAGACAGAGCATGAACGGGGGAGGGGCAGAGAGAGAGGGAGACACAGAATCGGAAACAGGCTCCAGGCTCCGAGCCATCAGCCCAGAGCCTGACGCGGGGCTCGAACTCACGGACCGCGAGATCGTGACCTGGCTGAAGTCGGACGCTTAACCGACTGCGCCACCCAGGCGCCCCTGGAGAGTTATTTTTTAAACCTTCATGGCCAATGCTCAGGACTGATGCTACCATGGTGGTTATTAGGACTTTGACGTAATCACTACTGTTAACAAAGATGGAGGGGCATTTCTCCCCACCCACGTTTTGGTTCCCTAACATTCAGGTCCAGGTACTCATGGGTGAATGGCAGAGAGGACGTGCCTCCCAAAATCCATCCTACTCCACTAACCAAGCCATGTGCCCTCCTCAACACGGTGTCCGCCTGGAAGGGCACCTTGTCACAATTTCACAAGGAGCCTCTTGAGCTAGTGGTGTACATTGTTTCCCTCTCCCTGACACCAGCACTAGAGTAAGAAGAGTTATCAACTTACTTTTAATGGATTGGCATTTGGGTTACAAACAAGTATTTTTGGCAATCTTAAATTGTTACTCATAATGAAAGCTTTTTCCTTCCCTGTCTCCTAATGTGTATCAGTGCCCTCATCTTAGGGAGGCAGAATATTTCTGATTTGAGGAAAGTTATGTGATTATATACTTCCTGTCACAAATTCCCAGTGCAAAAAAAATTCTTAGTTTTATGTGTATTGACATTAGAGGTATTAAATATTTCTTCTTAGCCTCCTCCCCAGCTTGGAGGGAGGCTTCTTCTCTTCCGCATGGTAGGTTACATCCAAAAATAGAAAGGAAAAGATTTCTGACATAAACCTCAGGGCTAATTCAGAATTTCTGATTCCATAAATGTTTTATAAAGTTCCTACTTACATACATTTTTCTCACTTCAAAAATTAACAGATAACCTATCTGTTTATACATACCCGCATACATACATAGATACATAGTCTTTGACTTTCCCCAGTCTAGTTCTTTAACCACTATAATTCTGGACTCCCTGAGGGAAGTATGTTTTATTGTAGAAGAATTGTACAGAATAAGCTATTGTAAAAGCCATGAATTCTGTCTCAACTAGATTCCTGGTTGAAATTCAGCAGGATAGAAAGACAATAATTCAAATCAGGAACCATTTATTGGATATACCAATTTTACTGTCCTTTCATTCTTACCCACCAACATAGATAATGGGAGAAATTTTTTTAATGGAATGACCCAATATGAATAGGGAGCTTACATGAAATGAAATTTAGGCATGTGTGTTTCAACATTGCGATGCATTATGGAATGGTCAACACATCTGTTCACTAAAATAATTCTCCTTTCAACCTGGTATGTATGTGACCCTCTTAGATCTTTTATATTTTATGGCCTCTGTCATTAGTTTAGGATAAAAATAATATTGCACTTACTTAACTTTGAAGATAATTTACCAAAGATCCTCTATGTTCTAGTGATAATGTCTTTTTTTCCTTCCTACAGATCCCTTTCTTTAATATATTGAAAGTATACTATCCCTATGACTTAGAACATCCTATTCCAAGAGTTCAATAGTGGTCACTAGACTTTCTGCTGGAGAAGGAAGTTTTATTTGTGCACCCCCACCCCCACCCCACCACCCAGCTCCCTGCCAGGAATGAAAAGCTCCAGAAGGGCTAGTGGGTTCTGGGTGCCTGTGGGATGCGCTTGTGGTTGCGAAGCCTGAGGCAAGTATCACCACTGATCCCCCAAGTTCTGGAGAGCCCTCTCAGCTCAGCATTGGCTGGAAGGCCTCCTTACCATCAGTAAGGTTGAAAAGGACTGCATTCTTCCCCACAGAGGCTGGAATTCAGAGAGCCTGGAAGCTAGAAGACTCACACCAACTACTTTAATTTCATTGTTCCATGTCTCAAGAGGACTAACGCCCAAGTGCCTCTTTTCAGTACAAACTCTTCCTCTCCCCCCACCCCCCCCATAATTTTCTGTGACAAACTTCCCTAAGTTTGTCCCTTGTTTAAAACATGAGCCAAATCATGGCACTCCTATACTTAAACACTACAAGGGCTCCTGTTTCTTTAATAGTAAACATCCAAAGCCTTACAAGATCTGTCTACCTACAATTATAATCTTTTTGACTTGTGACCTCAATTCCTACTACTTCCCTCACTTTCTGGAGTCACATTAGCTTCTCACTTTTCTGTGGAGAGCCCAAGCATTCTGTCATTACAGGCGTTCTCCTCCTGATGTTTTCTTTCCTGGAAACATGCTTCCACCAGATAACCATCCATATCCATTTCCACCCGAAATAGTCTTTCCTGACCTTCTTTAAGCTTCTGTTCAAATGTGAGCTTTCCAATGGAACCAACACAGACTTCAATACTCTCAGAACTCTTCTCTTGCTTTATTTTTAAAATGGATGCATATTATTTTATTCTATAAGGAATATCATAGATCAGTATACAAAGAAGATTTTTATACTGTGTTTTAAAAAATTTCAATAGACTTTATTTTTAGAACAATTTTACATTTACAGAAAAATTGAAACAATAGTCCAGAGAGTACTCACACACTCTGCACAGAGTTTCCTCATTAGCATCTTACTTTACTTTGGTACATTTATTACCATGAATGAAACAACATTGATACATTATGACCACCTAAAGTCCATATTTTATCCAGATTTCCTTAGTTTTCACCTAATATCACTTCTTTCTGATTTTTTTCCCCCAGTTCCTGGTCTTGTCATTTTGGCCCATGCCTTATTTTTGGAACTTATTGTCTTTATATATAGCACAGTCTCATGCCCTCTTTTCATTATCTGATCTGAGCAGCCGTGAGTATCTCTGTGGCTTTGATATATCACTGCAACAGATTCTCTTTCTCTCTCTAGAGATAATGTCCACTCAATTTATTGCCCTTTCTTAATTCCTGTTGCCAAGTCCACACAAAGATGCAGACTTCCCCAAACTGACAAATCCCATACCTGACGAAGAAATCCTAAAATCAGAGAAGGTACGTTCACGTACAGAATAGCCTACACTACTGAACTATCTCTCTAATGAGAATTGCTTAAGCATGGTTTGTGATTGGCATCATTTGTGATTGACATCTTTTTGGTCAACATTCTATATTCCTCCACTCCTTTCCAACTTCCAATTTAATAATCTCTCTGTTCTCACTTTGGCAAAAAATCCACTTTCAGAACTTGCCAGGCGAGTATCTGGAAATATTCACACTATTTTATCTCATCTTTGCTTGGGTTTACAAATCATAACTATAGCATTGTAATACTTTATATTTAAATACATGCATTGTTTTGACATGTCCCTTTCTCCCCACTTTGGATAAAAAGCAGAGAATTGACATTCTTCCAATTTAAATTTGTTCTTATAGACTGTTCATCTCAAAAGTATCCTTAGTCAAGAGTTGTGGGTGTTTTATCTGGTTTTGTAACTCTCTTCTGTATTCTTTCAAACTAGGAAGAAAATCTCCATCATGTTCAATTGGATTGCCCTCTATAACAAAGTGTTCTACTAGCTCACTGAGTTTTCTCTTCAAGCATTTCCCAGTAAGCCCTAGATTTTTATTTTAAAGATCCTAATCTGATTTTCCAGTTCACTGTTTTACTGACTAAATATACTTATGCAGCAAGCTGCTTTTAGCACAGGCTGTTGCTTAAGTCTGAAGCTCTTTTCCTCCTTTTGTAGCAGCCTAATTTGCTGACTTCATTCCTTATGATTTGTTTTCATATACAAGCTACCATATAAAGGTCAACAGTAAGAATCCAACATCCTGAAACTGAGCATCTTGGTCATTATTTAATGTGTCTCCTTTTCTCTGACTCAGGTATGAAAGAAACTTTGCTTGGACTTAGGACACAAGAATATTTTGTTTTGTCCCATAGAACAAATATGTTTGGTAAGAGCTTGGGCCTGAATGCATTTACTGTCTCTCAGAATCAATATTGGTTGGCTGGAGCATTTCCATTCCACAGCTCCCCCCAGACAAAAACAACAGAGCACAAAAAGATACTTTCTATAATAATCTGTATTTTAAAGTAAGAAATTAAGGGTTAAAAGAGATGCCAAGTGGACCATTATTCGGCCTGTCTTTAGTACATGCACAAAGCACCGAAGCCAGTAAAGCAGGCTTTCTGGTGCTACTGTGCCATTATGCCTTCTTCCCCATCCAGAGGGACCACTGCTCAGTATTAAAGGGCTATATATATATATATATATATATATATATTTACTTTGCTGTTCTGTTGAAAACTTAGATTACAATGTCAGCTAGAAAGCGCACTCCAATTCGTGGGGCCCCTGCCTTACAGCCTGTTAGCTTCTCTCAGCAAGCCAATAAATAAGAATCTGCTGGTATGGCTCTAGGCTTGATGGGGTTCAGGGCTGGCTGCCCCAGAATATGCCACTTTGGCATGTGGATTATTTTGAGGTAAAGACAATAATTATCTTTGAGGTAAAGACCCAACAGACTCAACAAGAGTTTTTTATCTCACCCTTAACTGGCTTAAATAAATAGATAGATAGATAGATAGATAGATAAATAAATAAATAAATAAGACTGGGAGCCTGTTCCAGGAAGAGTGATTTTGGTTCTTGTTTATGTAAGACTTCTGTTCGTATGGCAAACATTTGCTTACCATCTACTTGCTCCTCCTGTCTTCCTGTGAACTGTCTTCCTCCTCTCTGAAGTCCCAGATCAGACCCCTTTCTCCTTAGCCCAGGATGGTATATAAGCCTCAATGCCTGACTGCCCAGGAGCCTCTCATGCCTTTGTGGATCTTTCATACCTATGTAATTAAATTTGATTTTCTCCTGTTAATCTGTTTTATGTCAGTGTAGTTACTGAATTGGCCTAAATAACTAGAAGGGGGGAAGGGAAAAGTTTTCCTCCCCTGTAGGCTACAATTGCTCTCAGACGGATTGTAGCCAAACATAAGGAAACTGGGAGTGTGGGATCTGTGCCCTTGCCAAGGAAAGTTTATATTACTCAGTCCTGATAAAAATAGATATTCTAATTAGCAGAAATGCAAAGGCTCTTTAATCATTGAGAAACTGGACTTATAAATGTAAAGGTATCAACTTTCAAATGTGTATGTTTTGTTTTGTTTTGTTTCCTGAGGAGATCAATAGATGGGAATGAGATTAAAATGATGAACTACTAAAAAGAAAAAAAAAAAAAAGGTTAACTACTGAGTTGACTTCCTCTCATGTAAACCTTACTACCTATTGCTTCCCAAACTAGTCTCTGCCCTTTGACAGCCATGATTTTTTTCTCCTACACTCTTCCATCTGCCTGAGGTCTCTCACATTCACCCTCTTGTTTCCTCCCCCTCCTGATTTCCCTGAACACTTGTCTTTTGTCTCTGTATTTCTTTAACACTTATTAATTGGCATAAGCATCTAATGTGGAGTAGATGTGGACCCTCTCCCAGTCACTAAAATTGGGTATTGAGTGTAGTAATGATCATGTTTTACTGGTAACAATAATGGGGAGCCATTATTTTCGTGGGAGCATTATTTTCATGAGGGTTTTGCCTAATTCACTCATGTAATCCTCATACTAATCCACTCAGTAGGCACTGTTGTTATTTCCATTTTACAGATGAGGACAGTGAGGCACAGAAAGTGTAAGTGTCTCCAAGTTCATACACCTAGAGAATGGCAGAGCCAGGCTTTGGTGCCAGCTCGTCTGGTGTCAGAATTCTTACCGGTAACCACCACACCAAACAAGTGGTCGAGTAGTAAAGGTGCCTACCCCATAGGACACTCAATAAATGTTAGTTTTCTTCCCATTGTCTTCCCTCCTTTTGAACCTTTGATAAAAATGATATCTTCACTTAAGTAATTCAAGTGACAAATATTTACTTCATTCCTCCTATATCCCAAGCACCATTCTCCATGGCAGGGGTAAAGTGGTGACTGAGGCAAACATGTGACTATCACACATTAGATTGCACTTGTAATGTATTTAAAAAAAATTGTTTTTTTACATTTATTTATTTGAGAGACAGAGACAGAGACAGAGCACAAGCAGGGAATGGGCAGAGAAAGAGGGAGACACAGGATCTGAAGCAGGTGCCAGGCTCTGAGC
This sequence comes from Panthera uncia, assembly GCF_023721935.1. NCBI lineage: Eukaryota > Metazoa > Chordata > Mammalia > Carnivora > Felidae > Panthera > Panthera uncia. The sequence goes on from NC_064809.1 coordinate 83,501,456, forward strand.
TGTCAGCACAGATCCCGATGAGGGGCTCGAACTCACAAACTGCGAGATCATGACCTGAGCTGAAGTTGGACACTCAACCGATTGAGCCACCCTGGTGCCCCCATTTGTAATATTTTTATTCTCACAAGTGGCACCTGTGGGATGATATCTATGTCTCTCCTAGCATTTTACACACAGCACAGATACCGCAATTAGGGCAAAAACTATGTGAAAAATGGGCAAGAGATTTAAGTTTTGTGTGTCTCAGTTTCCAGATAAGTAGTCTGAGGATAAGAGTGCTGTCTCTTAGGGTTGTGGGGATCATTAACAAGTTAATTCAAGTCAAGCACTTGGAACCATGACTGGACTCTATCAAGTGCTCCATTGCTCTGTTATTGTTCATCCTCGCTGTTCCCCCCATCCCACCCCAAGTGCTTTCCACATGTACTTCCCTCAGTAAGTATTTGCTGAATAGACGACGCACAAAAAAGGGGAACCACTCCCAGCACTGCTCAAGATAATGCTATTCCTTGAAAGCTGTTTCTGCTTGACTAATTTGCTGTGATTTTTAAATTTCCTTTAGTGTATAATGCCGAACACAAATCTTACCTATGGGAAGGTCTGCCTTTGGCCTCTATATACTATTAGTAAAACATAAGCTTTCATCATTAGTCAACTAATGAATGGGGGTTTAGCCATTGCTGGAGAGATTTGAACTCAGAAGGGAAAAGGGTTATTCTTTTTTCATTGTAATGAACCTATTTATATGAGAATGGGTCATTATGTCTTTGGTATGAAGCCTGTGCTTTTTGAACAGTTTCTTGAATTTTATTCCTTTTCTTCCCTTTTAACAAACCCTTATTAGTTTCTTCTTCTGACTCATTCTTTTGAGAAAGGGTACTTTTTTCCTAACGTCCTAGACGAAACAGTTTCAGACCCTTGTTTTTTGCTGTTAGCAATATCACATTGTCTTTGCTGGAGAATTTGGTGGAGAGGTATTTAAACTTGACTTAAATTAGTTCACTGTAAAGAATTCACTGTAAAACTTCTATCCAAATCACCTCTAGGAATGTTCATTGCAAAACAATCTCTCAAGGGGTCCATGTGCATTTTATGTATAGTGTTATTAAGTCTCCTGTGACTGTGGTGGTTTCACACTGGACTTAAGCAAAATATGAGTCAGCTAATAAATGTGAGAAATTGCAGGACGGCATTTATAATCAAACAGGAAACAAATTTTCTGGCAGATTATGCCATGAGTATATTCATTTAATCAAACATTTATTGAACATCTCCTAGGCATTATGCCAGTCATGGTGTTAGGTGCTGGGATCAGTGATGATGAACAAACATTCTCTGCTCTAAAGGAGCTCTCAGAATCGTTTGAAGAAGCAGACTTGCAAATCAACTGCTTTTCTTTTGATTGGAGAAATGGTAGTGGCAGATGGCAGCGGAAATACCTAGTCAACCTGGTGGTGAGAGATAGGTCAGGAAAACTTCTTGGAGGAGGTAATGCCAAAGCGAAATCTTACAGGACGGCAAGGGTTAGCTAGACCGAAGGTCTAGCTACTTAGGATATGGCATGAACAAAGACCTAGGAGTGAGAACTAGTATAGCAGATCTGCAGAATAGCATGTGGTTCTATATTGCTTGCGTATAAAATATAAGATGGAATGTCACGAGGCGAGGTCAGATCTAGGCAGGAGGGAGTTAAGTTATGGTGGCTTGTTTTTTTACTTTCTGTCCTGTTAAGGAGATGTGGCTTTAGCCTCAGGGCTATGTGGTGTTAGTTATAGGTTTTAAACCTGGGAATGCCATGGTCAGATTTGCATTTAGATATATCATTCCACAAATTGTGTGGAGACCGGGCTTTGCGCAACCCAAGTTTGGATGTACAGGGTGCTGTAGAAAGCTGTAGTTGCAGGGGCGCCTGGGTGGTTCAGGACGTTAAACGTCTGACTTTGGCTTAGGTCATGATCTCGCAGTTCGTGAGTTCCAGCCCCGCGTCAGGAGCCCGCTTTAGATTCTGTGTCTCCCTCTCTCTCTGCCCCTTGCTCGCTCGTGTGTGTGTGTGCGCGCGCGCGCGCGTACATGCACGTGCTCTCTCTCAAAAATAAATAAACATTAAAAAACACTAAAAAAAAATAAAAGAAAGCTGTAGTTGCAAGAGATGGTAAGAGCTTGAAATCAAGTTGTGTAGTAAAGCTGTGGGGGACAAATTTAAAACACTTAGTACATGAAATCAGCAGAACTCAATGCTTCTTTGGATATGGGGAATGATAAGGATGAATCCAAGATTGTTATGTCAGTAATTAAATGTATAATAAAAAGGAAATCAAATATTTTCAATTAATTCAAAAAGTTCAATTAATTTTTAATATTAAAAATTCATGTTTTCGATTAATTCAAATAATTTCAATTAATTTACACAGACACCTTATCTAAAGGAAACAACAAAACACATAGGTCATAATAAGCAGATCAGATTACAGAATGGTCTTTTTTTCCTGGCTCTAAAATAAGTAAAAAAAAAAAAACAGACAAAGTGAATACTTTGTGAAAAAACTGAAATTGCAGAAAAATTAGTCATTTTGTACCAATCCATGTAAATGTATCCTTGGATAGTTGAAACTAAGACGTGAATTAGCTGGATTTATCCTATCAACTCTTGTCTTAATGCCATGTTGGCAATGAAGCCAGACTGTCTAGTCTTGGTTTTATATTTCTGCTGCCTTGACAAACCATAGAAAATGAAACATTAGAGAGTCTTGATCCAATTCCATGATAGCTGCAGAAACCTAGCCCGAGGGTTTGTTTACTATTGTTGGTGTTCACAGTTTCTGCCGATAGCCCAAGTCTGGCTGAATTAGATACTATTTTAGTTGGATTGAGGGTTCCAACTGTGCCTTCTTTTTCTCTGATGAAAGGAAATTCATAGCCTTTAGTTTTAATCTAGGTACAACAGATATGTATCTCCTTCATTCTTGGTAAAAAAACAAAACAAAACAAAACAAAACAAAAAAAACCCACAACTCCAGCAGCAGCCCCATTTTACAGATAAGTAAATGGAAGCCAGGGATGTCGGAGAGCTAGAAGTGAAGGAAAGGGGATTTGAACTAGTCTTTCCAGAATGGGTGTAAATGTCCTTCTAACAGTGCCCAAAATAAACCATAGTGTTCTAATCACTGGACAGAAAGAACATGACACCAATTATCTTCAGTCACTCTCTTATAATTTAGCACACAGCTTTCTTTTTTCCTTTTTTTTTTTCTTTTTCTTAGATAAATACACTTGCTTAAGCTAAGGGGAAAGTGGGATAGGAACTAAAATGTATTCAGTGCTTACCTTGGGCCTCACACATGAATTAGGAAGTACAAGTAGCAAAGGTTTCGAGTCCTGTTGCTTGGGGTCTGACTCCAAGCACTCCTGTGTGACTGAGCAATCATTTAAACTCTAGAAGGCTCATCTTCATAAAACCCTGTTTTGAAAAGACTAAATGCAATGTTCCAAAAATACTGCATAAAATAGGTAGCCTCTCTTATATCTCTAACCATTGGTCTGGGTTATTTCATACACATAAGTCTACAAAACAATTTAATGAGGTCATTTAAAAGTTCTTTAAATTTAAATATTGATATAACTGAGACAGAAATTAAGCGAAACGTCAACATTGTATTATTAGAATGAAACAGATGCAGATTTAAATTTCAAATTAATTCCAAAAAGTATTTGTTCTACTATAATATGGATTAGAATGTATTTATTAAAAATAGTATATTTCTTATTTACTTGAACCAAGAACTTGGCTTAATATTTTTTCTATTTATATTTAATTCTAAAAACAAACTGTAAGGTAAGTAGGATTTGTCCTTTTTGGATAAATGAGAGAACCTGTTTTTGGAGACGTTAATGAACCTACCCAAGGTCACACATTAAGAAAATGGGGAGCAATTTAGCACTCTAATCACACCATTAAATAGATACCTGCTTTAAAGCAGATACCTTCTGTGATCAACCTGTTTTGCCGAATCACGTTTCAAACTTGTAAATACTCTAAAGAATTATACAATTAAGCTTGAATATTGTTGCACAAGTGACCATGACTGTATATACTTGGGCCAGTCCCATGTATTAACTGCATATATCATGAATCAGTTCCACCCCATTAAAGCAGCAAAAGAAATTTATAGAAAGACTATTGAGTGATTTACAGTCTCAGTGGGGAAGCTAAGACATGGAAAATCATCGGTAATATGGCAGGCAGACCAGAAGCCACGGTCAAAGGCCACCAGTGCTGTGAGCACCAAGCCCTGCTCTACACAGGTAGGGCCTCAGCTCCCATCCTGCATTGAGCACACACTTCCAGTGCAGCACCCCTCCCCTGAACCCCAGGGATCGGGTGCCTAACCTCTGAACTTGCCCCTGCTGGCCTCCAAATAAGCTTCTGGCCGGCTTTAGGGGAAACTGGCAAAGAAACTATCAGGCAATTTCAAATCTTACTTGAAGTGTCTTGGCTTCCCTCCATCCTCATACAGAGGAAGAGGGTTAAAGTTCTGAGAGACAGCCCTCCCCCACAAAAAAGACAAATATCATCTCCATTGCACAAGTCGAAATGCTCAGGCAATTCAACTTCTTTATTTTGAATTTGTACTTATCAAGCCTTTTCATAATATATCTGTCTTGAGTTTTTTCTTTTTAAGGCTGAGTTAATCGTGAATGTTCAAAATCATTTTGTAACATGCATTTTCAATTGACCCCGTGTACATTATGCTTTGTTTTTTTTTTTTTGTTTGTTTGTTATTGGTTATTTTGGTTCTTTACATAACCTGAGAATTTTGGAAAACTTTGTGAGTCAGTAACATCTAATCCAAAAATATTGATTAGTAATATGCATAAGGCAATTATGCTATATATTAGTCAGCCAGGTGATTCATGAGATTCTAAAATTTCAAGAATAAAAGTCATGAAAAGGTGATTATCTTATACTGACACCATAATTTTTTAAATGAGCAGAAAAAAGTCCAGAGATGTAAAGTGATTTTTTCCCCTAAATCCTATAACTAGATAGGGATAAAATAAGGAGTTTATTTGTCTTTGTGTATAAGCTTATACCTATCACAGTAAGCACTTCTTGAATTAAACTGGCTTGAGCCAAGTTTCCGTGATTCTCCAACCTTTCCACTATGGATGGTCTAGTCCTTTCAACTCTTTCTCACCTTTTAAGTTCTTGACATCTAGCAACATAGACTGAAGTGGCGTAATTAAGATAACTTCTGTGTTGAGAACACAAGATCTGTTAAACCAGCCCCATCTATTATCAAGCTCTTGATTTTACATAGGTACAGAGAACACCTAATTATTGTATACGTACATGTTGTATTTTTGAACTATCTAGTTGAATACTGTGACACAAAAACAGAAGCTTAAATTAAGAGGGGGCAACTACCTAGCATATTTCCTGGAACTATGTTTTACTTCTAGAAGCACAGTCTGCAGAATCATAAAGCCACTAAGAGAATTATGGAGAGCAACTATCATCATCTCCTGCACATAAGTATCTTGGGAAAAAACCAAACTTGTGGTTTCCACGGAGGAGAATAATATCTTCTTGTGGCACTTAGGCTTTCTCTGAATTATTGACTGTAGCTGCAGATAATTTATTTAAAATGTGGTAACGCATTTACCAACTATTAGAAAGCAAATACAGATTGTTTTATAACTCACTGCAGGCGTTTCTGGCCCCGTCATTCCCAATCCTTCCATTTTCATGTTAGTGGCACACTGTGCAGAAGCCAGAATTTCCTGGTTCTCTGATCACACTAACTGGGTCGATTTTTGGAAACACTGAAATACTCCTTATTGGAGGTTGAAATCCAGCAAAATGTTCAAGGGAAGCCCACATTTTCTTTCTGTTATAGTCTCTCACGTGCATGAATGTGGATCCATTCAATGTAAAGGAATTGGTTCATTCCTCTTAAGTGAATGTCACAATAGCATCTGAATGAACTGGATGAAGCAGGGATGCAGAGGAGGTGAAGGTGTAGCTAAGGTGTTAGTTCGCAACCTTGGGAGTTCCCTGGATGAAATCTGAAACCGACTCTGTACCCGGAGGGTAAGGAGAGCCAGGAGAAACAGACAGGCCACTCTCAACTAGTAGGTGGCAGTTTTAACAAATAAGGAACTTAGATCCGAGGCTTGTTTTGAGTGGCTGCAAGATGACTAGATCTCTATACCCATCCTCCAGATCTTAAAAATTTATATAGCAGTCTTAATTGGATTCCATTGTACATTCAGTCCAGATGGTCCAACAGCAGTTTACTTGCAAAATGATGTCCTTGAAACAACTCCTAGTATGGGAATGGTGGGTGGACCATACATTTTACGGTCAGGAGAGAGGATGAAAAGCCTCTGATTGCCTGGTCCTAGCTAGGGGATCAACCAACAGTAATGTCTTCTTGATGACCAACTCCGACATAAGGTTAGCTGGAAGGTGCTTGGGGAAGTAGGAGAGGACCAAGGCCATCTTAGAGGAACAAAATGTGTACCATTTCTTAGCAGTACATTTAAATGATCCTCAAATTATCTTTTGAGAGGCAATGATATGTATCACACAGGGCTTTGGACTTGGGTAAACAGAGAAAAGTTGATTCTCCCTTTAAAGTGAAATACCATAGAGCATCCTGACAATTGAGTGACTAAGAAGCACTTCTAATCAAGAAATTAGTGAATGGCCTCAGGCTAAGTCTGGCTTTTGGGGGATATTTGAAACTCTGGTTTACTCTATGCTATTAGCAAGGTGTGTTAAGCAAAACTGCTTCTATGAAACTATCTATAGACAGTACAAAAGACAAAAAAGTCAGAAAGGAGAACTATGCTTCATTATGGGCATCTGGGAAATTCTGACTAGGCAAAGGGGCTCAGATACTAAAGCCCTTGACAGGTAGGTTTATTTCCTTAATCAAAGATAAGTGCTAGAAGCTTGCTTAGATTACCACAATTCTTTGTTCTAAATCTGTATCTATCAAGCAGGCTTTTGATTACAATTTAACTTGCCATGTACTTTCCCAGAGGGCAGAGAACATAACTGATCTGTGAGCATTTGAGGAAATATTACTGTTTTATTTGTCATGCCCTAATGCTCGATTTTTTTTGAAACAGCTTCATTGAAACATAATTCATATACCTTTTAACCATTCATACAACATTTAGCCATTCAATTCAACCGTTTAAAATGTATAATTCAGGGGCGCCTGGGTGGCGCAGTCGGTTGAGCGTCCGACTTCAGCCAGGTCACGATCTCGCGGTCCGTGAGTTCGAGCCCCGCGTCAGGCTCTGGGCTGACGGCTCAGAGCCTGGAGCCTGTTTCCGATTCTGTGTCTCCCTCTCTCTCTGCCCCTCCCCCGTTCATGCTCTGTCTCTCTCTGTCCCAAAAATAAATAAAAAAATGTTGAAAAAAAAAATTAAAAAAATAAAAATAAAAAAAAATAAAATGTATAATTCAATGTTGTCGTCATTGTTGTTTTGTATATTCACGTTGTTCAACCATTACCAAAATCAAATTCAGATTCTCCACTACTTACATCAACCCAAAAAGAACACTTGTCATTAGAAGTCACTGTCCATTGTTTTGTTTTCTTTGTTTTGCTTTAGGATTTTCTCTTCTAGTTTTACAGAAATATAATTGACGTATAGCATTGTATAAGTTTAAGGTATACAGTATAATGATTTGATATATATGTTACAAAACATTTACTATAATAAAGTTAGTTAGCACATCCTTCACCTCATATAAATACCACTTATGTTGTTATAGTGAGAACATTTGGTATCTACTTTAACTATAACTATAGCAACTTTAAAGCCTACAATACAGTAGTGTTAATTATAATCACCACACTGTACATTAGATCCCCAGGACTTAATCATCTTATAACTGAAAATCTGTATCCTTGGACCAACATCTCCTCATTTTCCCCATTCATCAGTTGATATGCATTTGGGTTGTTTCCACTTTTTGGCTATAATGAGTAATGGTTCTATGAATATTCATATATAAGTTTTGGGGTAAATTTATGTTTTCAATGCCTTGGGGTATACACCTAGGAATGGAACTGCTGGGACATATGGCAACTCTATGTTTAACATTTTGAGGAAATGCCAAACTGTTTCCCAAAGTGACTGTACCATTTTACATTTCTACCAGCAGTGTATGAGGGGTCCAATTTCTCCACATCCTTTTCAACACTTGATAAAGTATGTGGGTGAATGCATGCTTATCAAAAGTGTCTGTTGTTTCTATTATAGCCATCCTGGTGGTTGTGAAGCAGTATCTTATTGTAGTTTGTGCTTTTTGGTCATCTTTGGGGGAAATGTCCACTTAGATTCTTTGTCCATTTTTAATTGGGGTCTTTATCTTTTTATTATTGACTTGCAAGAGTTCTTTATATATTCTGGATATGGCTCTTCTCAGTAATGTGATTTGAAAACTTTTCTCCAATTATGTGGGTATTTTTTCACTTTCTTGGTTGCATTGATCGATCTCCAGCTTTTTAGAGCAGAATAGAGAGCATCAGAATGTTCATGGTCAATAAATTGAAATGAGGAGGGAAAATATAGGCAAATACTTATAAAAAATGTAGAAAACATAGTCATGGAGATTTAGTCCATTGTTATTGAAATACTAAAGATGAGATGTCCAACTCAGCTTGGGAAGGTCAAGTAAAGCTTCTTGAAACAATCGATAACAAAACTGAGGCTTAAGGTGAATCAGGTACTTTAGAAATTTTAGGCATGAGCAAAAGCAAGAGAGAGAGAACCATAAATAATTTGATGTTGTTGGCTTATGACATGAAAGGCAGGGAATGGCTGCAAAATATGATTACAAAGGGATTGGTAGAAGTCAGATACCATCACAGTGCATGGCCAGATACAGAGTTTAAACTATGTCCTGTTGTCGATAGACTGAGACCCCCCCAGATTAAAGAACCACATAGCTGAGCTTTAAATCCAAATGCATATATACACACAAATACAAATATAAACCTGAAAAATTGTGATAAAGAACTGGCATAAATTCAACAAAAACATTAAGCTTTTTCTAAATGTAATATCTTCATCTGTAAAAGTCAATTTGAAAATGAATTCAGCTAATCTTCCCTGCTGTATGTGACTACAACGAATTTATTCACTTTACTCTCTTTACAGTTTTGGCATTTCTCACACTTCTCTTCACTTTTGCCTATGTCCCTAGAAAATTAAGGGCAGACCCTTCCCAATATCATACATTGTTGATTTCCTGCTTGTTTTGGTGTCTTTGAGAGATCATTAGTACTGTACTGATTCTGCTATTTAGTAAAAACATGGTACTCGGACAGGTAAAATAAATCTTTGGAACAAGATGACCAGAGGACAAAAAAAGAATCTAATAGATTTATTTTCTTTCATGCTATTTTACTCAAGAAATGTCAGCAACGTGTTTGAGAAGGAAACTCTGGACCATCCTTCCCCAAGAAACCCACTGATTCAGAACAACTCCTAGACAAATTTCTTTTACGAAATTTCCTTGTTGAAGATATATGCTGAAGACCATACATGCATGGGCTTATTTCTGGCCTCTCTGCAATGTTCTGTTGATCTATGTGTCCTTTTTATGCTTTACTGTATCTTTGTAATATAGTTTGAAATCAGGAACTGTGATACCTCCAGCTTTCTTCTTCTTTCTCAATATTTCCCTGGCTGTTTGGAGTCTTGTGTGTTTCCGTGTGAATTTTAGGATTCAGAAGTGTTTTGTAAGAGCAATTTGTGTTATTTCTTTTGATGCCTCTTCATCATGTTCAAGATAACATTTATTCTCCTTACCACCCAGTCTCTTGTAATCTGATTCCCGCTTCTCTCTAGTTTCAACTTCTTCTGCTCCCAGGCATTAGTACTCCTTTATGGGGGAAAAAAAATCCACCACATTGAATTGCTGCTTCAGTTACTGGCTTGGCTTTAAACCTCCATGCTTCAGCACCCACTGTTATGTACTTGAAAATCATTTGGTAGCCTCTTCACCAGGCTTCAAGTTTTTCAGCAAAATATCACTTCCTGTAAGAACTCCAGGCTTAAAAATAAAAAAAAAAAATTAATGTTTATTTATTTTTGACAGAGAGAGAGAGACAGAGCATGAGCAGAGGAGGGGCAGAGAAATAGGGAGACACAGAATCCAAAGCAGGCTCCAGGCTCTGAGCTGTCAGCACAGAGCCTGACGTGGGGCTCGAACTCACAGACCGCGAAATTATGACCTGAGCTGAAGTCGGACGCTCAACTGACTGAGCCACCCAGGCGCAGCCTAGGCTTAAAATTTAATATAAATGCACTGGCATAAATTCTTTGTATCATTGTTCATGATTATGTTCTGTTGAAATCCTTACTTTATTTACTGTGTCTCCCATGAGATTCCTTGAGGAGAATTTCGAGGTTGTCAACCTGTGCCTTCCTAAGGCCTAGTACAGTGCTTAACACATTGTTGGTGCTCAGGTATTGGGCATGAAATATGAATAAATACAAATTAATTAGTTAATTAATGAGTAAGTGAGTGAATTATGGTATATTACCAAGAGGTAATGAAACGATATTTATATTAATCCTTAGAACACTTTGTGCTCCAAAGGTGTCAATCAAGACGCCTATTTCATCTTAATATCACTGGCACGTAGCAGACATACCAAGTTTATTGAATTGAAGACATTGTGAAGTCGGTAAGAGCTGTCAGAAATATAAAAGCTTTATGTGTTTGTTTTTGTTTCTTTTGGTAGATGGCACTCTCAAAAAATTACTGGCCCAAAACTGGCTACTCAGGTCATTCAATTGCAAGTCAAGGGATGCTGTTGGATTTCTTTCTCTGAAAGGTCTTTTGTAAATATAGCAAATTATTATTTTTTTTTTATTGCAAGCAGTTGAGATACGAATTCAGTTCAGTAGAAAATTGCACAATTGCTTTGACTTCTGTAGGACACAATGATAATTTATAGGACATAACCAACCACTCAGGTAGTTGAACTTCTGTGGGTGCATGCTCAAATAGGTGACAAAAAAGTGAAAGATTATTATCTGCATATCTGACTTCCTATCTGGCAATTGTGATTTAATATCATGTTCAATAACACTCTGTATTTTTACTTAACATGGTTTGGCTTCTTCTGTAATGTTACTATTAGCATATGGCATGAGACTAGTACATTTTCATATAGAGAATACTTGTGAATAACAGATCATACAATTTATATCTATCAATATATATATTTAATTTTTTAATGTTTTTATTTTTGAGAGAGAGAGAAACAGAGTGCAAGCAAGGAAGGGGCACAGAGAGACACACACACACACACACACACACACACACACACAGAATCCGAAGCAGGCTCTGAGCTATTGGCAGAGTGCCTGACACAGGGCTCGAACCCACAGACGGTGAGATCATGACCTGAGCCAGAGTCAGACACTTAACTGACTGAGCCACCCAGGCGCCCCACAATTTATATATTAATTAAATAGAAAGATTTAAAAGTTTTTACCTCTTAGGATCAAGCACAGTTATGAATTTTGGCCTCATGTAATAATTAAGTATTTATGCTAAAAATTAAGGTGTCATAAAATCTCTGTCAAATTCTAACATTTATAGTAAAATAAAACACATTAAAGGTATAAAAAGACAGATTCTTCTTTTTGATACTGTTAGATTTTCCTGACCCTGGAGGATACCCATTATGATTAATATGAATTAGCAGTCAAAATATCTTACAGTGTTTTACCCTTTCAAATCATCTAAATGTGTGGTTGGTAACCACTTTTTAAATAGTGGAAATTTGGAAATAATCCCTTGACCAGAAGTGTGATTTTTTTTTTCCTTTTTGCAGCTCCACCTGATGAACTCCTATGAGCGTAGTGCTATCTCTGTAGTCATGAAAGTGATGAACTAGGATCTATTTAATGGGTCACAAAGCTGAATGAGCAAGGCCCCCTAAAGCCATAAGATTCAACTATACTGGTCACTTTATTCTTCACTGAAAAATAAGTGTGGGAGGATAAACTCATTCAACTCTAGCTACTTTAGAGAATAAAATCAGGTCTCAGTTATAGCTGCATTTTTCCTATAATATAGGACTTAAAAATAACTGCCCAAAGTGGGCAAAACTGTGAAAATATCCTCAGTCACAGTCCTGATGCATTACACTTTTGTTCTAAGAAATTTCTAAAGACTGACAGAAAACAATAAAAGGAGATAATTTGTATTGGATAGGGCAGAGAAACTTCTCCCACAGAAGTGGAGCTATTGTATGGATATCGAGTATCAGCTTTCCATTTTGGTGAGATGGTGGGTTGTTTGCAGGAGAGAGACTTAGTCTGCAAATATCTGAATACTATATAATCTTTCTAAATTTGAGCGATAATGGTTTCATTTGCCCTTTTGCCCCTCTGCTTTACCCCTTATTATTCTTCCTTACCATCATTTTCTCTTTCCATCTTTATCCCCTTTACTATGTCCCATTCTGGCTTCTCTTTCTATTTTTCCTTGTAATCTTGCTCTGCACACACTACTTTTCCAGAGCCAATTTGTTTCCCAGAATGGAAGGGACTGTTTATCTCAGAGAGGGGAACTTTGCCCCATGGAGCTGTTCTGGTCAGATAAGCAGCCAGCTGCTGATTGGACAGGACAAGGTTGGCTGCCTTCTTTTCTGGATAAAACTGAGTAGCAGGAGCAGAGCCACCTGAGGACTGAGCAGGAAGCCACAGCCAAAGCTGATAGTAGGGAATGTTTGAGGGTAGGATAAACATTCTGTAGAGTCTAAACCTAAGTATGTTCTGCTTGACTTGGTCATATTGTCACAGGTTTTTCTCTTTGGCTGCTATTCAACATCTTCCTAATGGGTTTACAACGGCAAGAAACCAGGGCTATCTCGTGTACCTGAATAGTGAAAACATAAAATCTTCCTCAGCGGGTCGTCATGAGATACCCCCTCTGTTATCAGCAAGCCTCCCACTTTGGGGACAAATGGCTCAGAATTTGACTTAATATATGTTTAGCATTTCATAATCAACAGGACTTTGCATAATGATAAGTTAAATACTAGTGGTTCATTTTGTTAAGGTGCACTCCAGGCATTTTAATCAAGGAATTAGTTGTGTAGCTCTTTGCCAACAAAGATGATGCTTCTGACCTTGCAGCTGTGTGCAGTTGTGGCCAGTTCTGCTAATCAGTGACCCTTGCCCATCACATCACAGTTAGCATACATAACTTAGCTTGACGACAGAGGCTGGGATTCTTTTCTGACTGACTTTCGTCATTGTTCTTTCAAGTTCCCTATAGGATTAGGCTATTGCCACGTGCAGACAAGGCCGATGAGAAGGTACAAGATTTTTTTTTATGGGGAGGAGGTGGGGTTTTCTGAGAAGAGACCACATTCCCATGCAAATTGTTGCAATGATTTGGATAGATCAATAGTTTCCAAATTTGAAACTGCATGAGAATCACCTAGAGGGTTTGCTAAAATACAGATTGCTGGGCTCCACCCACATTTCTGATTCAATGTGTCTGTGTAATTTGCCTTCCTAACCCATTCCCCCAGGTGATGCTCCAGCAGCTGGTCCAGGACCACACTTTGAGAATGCCTGGAATAGTTGAGTGGATTATCCTATAGATGCTCCTGCAGGTATACCTTATGCTCTGGTCCTATGCATGTTTGGGTGCAACAAGTATTAACATTCAGAATCTTGTCAAAATCTCAGCAGCATTTTATAATTAGAGGACATGCTTCAGGCTGATTTCTACATTCATACTCGACTCTCATGTTCCCATATCCCTGCCATTTCTGAGATGCTTCATAGTGATTCATTTTCTTCAGACAATATGCTATGTATGACTTTTCTCTCAGAGGGAAATAGTACATCCTCTGAAGATGGATTAGGCTTTAAGAAATTGTTAGTGGTTCTGTTTCTTTTAAATGCTGAGCTGGGTAGAGGTGCCTGGGTGGTGCAGTCGGTTAAGCGTCTGACTTCAGGTCAGGTCTTGGTCTCACCGTTTGTGAGTTCAAGCCCCACGCTAGGGTCTATACTGACAGCTGGAGCCTGGAGCTTGCTTCGGATTCTGTCTCCCTCTCTCTCTGCCCCTCTTCCACTTGTGCTCTGTCTCTCTCTCTCTCAAAAATAAACATTAAAAAATCAGAAAAAAAATTTAAATGCTGAGCTGGGCACATAGACAAGATTCATCAAAGGGTTTGAGTAAACGGGAGTCACATATCTATTATCTCAGTTCTGCTCATTGAGATTGGGTGACATTAGAGATTCTGATTTTAAGTTTGGCTTGTAGCTGAAGTCTTTGTTGTCTGACTGTAGGCCAATGTGTAAAAAGATATATTGATTTTCTTAATCTTTTTTTATCTCCCTGTCTAGTCTTGTAAAGGTCTAATAAAGTCACTTCCTTTCCTTTGAAACTGTTGATGAGGATGTTTGCAGCAGATGTGATCTGTCTCAGAATGTTGGTATTTGACAGTTTTGAGTTACATCCTAGGCTCATGCCATTTTGTTAACATAACATAACATAACATAACATAACATAACATAACATAACAATGGCTACATGTTCTTTGGAAGGGGATACTACTGAAACACTGGGATGCATGAAAGGTATCCCTTGAAGGATTGTGGGGGGTAACTTTGAAGCACCCCAGTTACTTAGAGTTCAAGTTCCTTGAGAGCAAGAGCCATATAGCTTCTTCCTTCTTGATGATCAGTTCCACAAATCTGAACTACATTTTGCTTTCAACATTCACACTTAATCCATTTATTAAACAAATGATACTACCATAACCTCAAGGAAAGGAAATCCTGAGATATAATATAATCCAGCATTTCCAAAAGTGGATCCATGGAAAATTAGTGTTTTACAAGTAGTTTTCATCATCAAAGAACTTTGGAAAATGTGGAACAAATATAACCAAACTCCTCCTCAGAGTCATAATATGCAAAAGCAAAATAAAGTCTCCAGGAGGTGCTGCAAGAAAAAAAAAAAAAACTTATCTTCAAATCAAAACCACATTGCTTAATCTCAGATTCTTTAAATTTATTTAAATACAAATCCCACTCTCTCTCATTTTTCTTTTAGAGAGAGAGAACACGGGAGAGAAGGGCAAAGTTAAAGGGAGAGAGACAATTTTAAGCAAATTCCACATTAAGTGCAGAGCACAATGTGGGGCTTGATCTTACAACCCTGGGGTCATGACTTGAGCTGAAATCAAGAGTCGGATGCTCAACTGACTGAGCCACCCAGGCATCCCACAAACCTCTCTTTTCTATCATGATAGAAAGATATCCCTTGAAACCAATGTTTTAACTAATACTACTTTAGAAAACATTGATATAGTTTATGTTTGAAAACAAGACTGGAGAGTTAACAGAAGAAAAAGTATTGAGCATCTCCAGTACAAACCACACTGCACATACACACACACACACACACACACACACACACACAAACTTGCATTTGATTTTCCAGTACCCCCTCCAGGTATGTATTATTATCCCCACTTTGCAGATAATAGCACTACAGAATAAAGAGATTAATCAATTAATTATTTTTTAATTTAAAAATTTTTCAGTTTATTTATTTTGAGAGAGAAGGTGGGGAGCAGGGGAGGGGTAGAGAGAGGGGGAGAGAGAGAATCCCAAGCAGGCTCTACTCTGTCAACACAGAGCCTGATGTGGAGCTCAAACTCACAAACCATGAGATCATGACCTGAGCTGAAACCAAGAGTTGGATGCTTAACTGACTGAGTCACCCAAGGCACCCTGAGAAATTAATTATTTATTCTATGGTTTTCACAAGTGCCATCCCAGATGATCATTCATGGGAAGTGACGCACAGAGCTCAAGTACTCAAAAGACGGGCTGATCCCTTGCTTAGGGCATTTGTAACATGTAACCACTAACATGGCACAAGGTTATTTTCAGGAGAATTTGATAATACTACTATATAAGCAGCATTGAAATAATAGTCATGAAAGAATTAATTTTTTAATCTCCTTCCACTTATTTCATAGATTGGAGCTTCTGTTTATTTTGTATTTCATAAGGTTCTCCCCCAAACTTTCCAGTGTGACATTTCTGAAGTTCTTATTCTGTCTCTGCTATTCCTCCTTCAAAATTTCAGTTTCAAGCACACATTCTTAAACTATTAACTCCTATCCACCTATCTCACTTACTGTAAGCATAACTTCAAAATATCCTTATTGAGACTTTCCATTCACTTACCATATACTTTTTTTACTGTTTATCACTCCCTCACATCCATAGTTTCTATCATCAAAACTATGCCCTTACAAATGTTCCCCCTACTTTTGTCCCCTTTTGTACTTAACTACCTGGTTAAATCCTTTCTAGTTGAGTTCAACTATCATCCTAAATTCCAAGTTACATGCTTTGAATAGGCACCAAAATAAACATGAAATCTGATTCTACACCTGGCTAAATGCCCTGGGTGGGGATTTATATACTATACTTTCCCCTTCAGTTTCCCACATCCTTTCCTGGGTCCTCACACTAAGTTGATGTTCTTGACTCCTAATAACACAGAACAAATAAAATGACTTACTCAAACCCTACTTTCATCTATGTTGATGTTTTCTGTCTTCTCTTTCTTAACAATAGAGAAAAAATGCTTCCTCTAAGCATCTCTAAGATACAGATATCCTATTCTGTTTTCTCAGGAGTCTGGAGAACCCTGATTAATATAGCATCCCATTATCTGTCACCCCAAGAATTTTGATGAGGCTGTTTTCCTACCCTCTTTCTTTTACAGCGTCTGTTTCTACTGCTCAAACAGATTGTTTCCTTCAATATACAAAATGCATGATCAAATCCTATGAAAACAAGGGGATGATCACTTTGACCACTTCTCCCCTATGATCCAGTGCTCTGGAAATCAGAATTTACTATTTTACTTCTTAAAATCACCCATTCACATTATTTTTTGGTTTCTTTTTTTTTTTCAAATTTTTATTTAATTCTAGTTAGTTAACATATAGTGTAATATTGGTTTCAGGAGTAGAATTTAGTGATTTACCACTTACATACAGCACGCAGTGCCCAACACAAAAAGGGCTCTTTTTAATTATTCTCATCCATTTAGCCCATCTCCAAACTACCTCCCCTCCAGCACCCCTCAGTTTGTTCTCTGTAGTTAAGAGTCTCTTATGATTTTCTTCCCTCTCTTTTTTTTCCTTCCTCCACGTTCATCTGTTTTGCTTCTTAAATTCCACATATGAGTGAAATCGTATGACATTTGTCTTCTCTGACATATTTCTCTTAGCATAATACACTCTAGCTCCATCCATGTCATTGCAAATGGCAAGATTTCACCCTTTTTGATGGCTGAGTAATATTCCAGTGTGTGTGTGTGTGTGTGTGTGTGTGTGTGATGTATATATCATATATTCTTTGTCCATTCATCAGTCACTGGACATTTGGGCTCTTTCCAAACTTTGGCTATTATTGATAATGCTGTTATAAACTTTGTGGTGCATGTACTCCTTCAATTCTGTATTTTTGTATCCTCTGAGTAAATACCTAATGGTGAAATTGTTGGATCATTGGGTAGTTCTATTTTTAACTTTTTGAGAAACCTCCATAGTGTTTTCCAGAGTGGGTGAACCAGTTTGCATTCCCACTGACAGTGTTAGAAGATTGTCCTTTTTCCCCATCCTCCTCAACATTGGTTGTTTCCTGTGTTAATTTTAGACATCTGACAGGGGTGAGGTGGTATCTCCATCGTGGTTTTGATTTGTATTTCCCTGATGAGTGATGTTGAGCATCTTTTCATGTGTCTGAATGTCTGGATGTCTTCCTTGGAAAAATGTCTGTTCATTTTTCTCCCCATTTTTAATTGGATTATTTGTTTTGGGAATGTTGTTTGACAAGTTCTTTATAGATTTTGGATAATAATCCTTTATACAATATGTCATTTGCAAATATCTTCTGCTATTCCATAAGCTGCCTTTTAGTTTTGTTGATTGTTTCCTTTGCTGTGCCTCTTATTTTAATGAAGTCCCAATTGTTCATTTTTGCTCTAGAGACCTGTCTAGTAAGAAGTTGCTATGGCCAAGATCAAGGAGGTTGCTGCCTGTGTTCTCCTCTAGGATTTTGATGGTTTCCTGTCTCACATTTAAGTCTTTCACCACTTTGAATGTATTTTTGTGTACGGCATAAGAAAATGTTCCAGTTTCATTCTTCTGCATGTTGCTATCCAGTTTTCCTAACACCATTTGGTGAAGAGGTTGTCTTTTATCCATGGGATATTCTTTCCTGCTTTGTTGAAGATTAGTTGACCATATAGTTGTGGGTCCATTTTTGTGGGTTTCCTTTTCTGTTCTATCGTGGGTCCATTTCTGTGGGTTTCCTTTTCTGTTCTATTGACCTATGTGTCTGTTTTTGTGCCAGTACCATACTCTCTTCATGACTATAGCTCTGTAATATAGCTTGAAGTCTGGAAATGTGATACCTCCAGCTTTGTTTTTCTTTTTCAGGATTGCTTTGGCTATTCAGGGTCTTTTGTGGTTCCATACAAATTTGAGGATTGTTTGTTCTAGTTCTGTAAAAACTGCTGGTGGTATTTTGATAGGCATTCCATTAAATATGTAGATTGCTTTGGTAGTACAGATATTTTAACAATATTTTTTCTTCCAATCCATGAAAATTGACCATTCATTTTAAATCATGTTATTTTTGCATATATGCCTTTTCCCAATGAACTTCCCCTTTTTAAAATTGCAGATGACTTCCACATTACCATAGCCACTAGTTATTTCGTTATCTCTCATCATAGTCTGCTCTCAGCTTTTTCTCTTAGCTTTGTTCTCAGCTTGTTCTCTTAGCTCTTAGCTTGTTGATATTACAGTTTCCCAATTTTCTCTTTCACTGACATGTCTTTCTTAGGGCCTATGCTCTTTCTTCTTTTAACCAACTTCTAGATGCTATAGTGGTCCAGGGTTGGAGCTGTGTCAGTTGCTATTTTCTACCTATACTCTCTTTCTAGGTATTCTTATCTACTCATTATTTTTGCTGATGGATTCCACAACTTTTGTGTCTTGAGCTATGACCTGTCCCCCTGAGTTCCAGGATTCCAAAGCCATAAATCTAACAGACTATTGACAGCGTCAGTTACAAGTCTAATAGAAATCTCAGTTATCAAGGTCAAACTGGGAATCTACAGAACTGCTTACCCCCAGTTTTCTCTATCACAATTAATGACACAAGCACCCATCATTTACTTACACAGAGAGTTTTACCCTGATTCTTCTTTTCCTCAGCACTGGTCCCATCCAACTTCTCAGAATTCTGTATATTTTACTTCCAAAATATTGCTTGAATCTCTCCTTGTGTCTTCTATATCTACTGCTACCCCCTAAGCTAGGCCACCGAGATCTCTTCCCTGGAATACTGCAATTGTCTTATCCTTTACTTATTCTAATTCCACTCTTACCCTTCAGCCTCTCCAGATTCTTTCTGTGCATATAACCATTCTAACTTAGTCTTCTAACAACCTAAATAAGATCACATTACCACTATACTCAAACCTTACAATTCCTTTTCATTATGGTTCAAATAAATTTCAAATTCCTTATCATGGCCTCCATTGAATGACCTATATGATGTGTTCCTTATCTACTGACATGATCTTATTTCAAACAATTCTAACCCCTCACTTAAATGCTGTAACCACACTAATCTTTTCTTGGGTTTTTAAAGAAGCCAAACTCATTCTTCCTTCCAGGTCTTTGCAATGGCTGTTCCCTTGGCCTGAGATGTTTTTTTGGTGCTCTTTGTATGACCACCTCCTTCTCAATTCAGGTCTCAGCTCTGTTGTGTTCTTTCAGAGAGAGCTTTTGTGACTACACTATTCAACCCCCCCCCCCCCCCAGTTAACCTTCATCATATCAACATATGTTTTTGTATATTATCACTAGTTGAAATAGAGAAGTTTACTTTCACTTGAATTTTTTTGTGTTCCTCAATTGAAGCATGTACTAGTCTCTGGTTTGTTAGTTTATCTGGTTGCATACTTTGCCTGGTATGAAAGCAAAATTATGGAAGAAAAGCTAGCTATGGAAAGGCAAACTATAAAGTGCTTTCAAAACACAAACTGCACTATAGATACATAAAAAAAAATTATGTACAGCATAGAATGTTGCTCTCTAATGGGAAGAGTCGATTGTATAAGGTCATTAAAAAGTAACTCCAACTCCATTACATTAACAAAAGAGTAAAATTCCATTAGGCTAGGGCTGGAAGGTTGGCTATGAATTAAACACTGTAGTGCTTGCCTGCATACATAGTCCTTAGAAACCCATGTAAAAATTCCTTTGAAGTAAGTCAATGTAGACTGATCTTTGGCATATAATAAATAATACTTGTACTTAATGAAACAATAGGACTGGTTTATGATTATCTGTGGATGCTAAAACATTAGGAGAAAGATTGATATGAAACTTTTTAATGGAATACTTAGGCTAATGCATTTAGCCATTATTAACTTAAATATTTACATCTATTTTACCATTACTGAAACAGGGAAGAACCTCATATATGTACCTCCTGATATAATGGGGAAAAACAAGCAGAAATAACAACTCCCACAAAACAAAAACAGGAACAGATCAAACCAAACCTCTAGATATAACTAGCAGCTAACAGAAATATGTGAGGATAGAGGAACATGTGAAATTATACCATAAGGATACAATATGGCATATCTGGAATGCAAAATCTATTCTATAGCACAAATGATGTATCTTCTTATGATTGGAAGATATTCCACACCTTTGATTCTGAGACTTTTGGAAGAGGGGAGAAGTTAAAGAGATTAAATAGTTAGGGTACCAGAATCCTCATTCTTTATCCTCTCCTTTCTTCTTAGAGGCTGACCAGTAGGAGGGCGGTGTAAGAGGAACACTTTTCAGAAATATTCAGATAGGTATGAAACTGTCCCAGAACACTGATGCAAGTGACACACTTTCTTTAAATTGTGAGAGGATTTAAACCTCTTAGAAGAAGTCTCAAAAATGTCCATTTCTTTTTCTTTTTAACTTTTGTTAATGTTTATTTATTTTTGAGACAATGTGAGAGACAGAGTGCAAGCAGAGGAGGGGCAGACAGCGTCTGAAGCGGGCTCCAGGCCCTGTCAGCCCAGAGCCCGACGTGGGGCTCGAACTCACGAACTGTGAGATCATGACCTGAGCCGAAGTCAGACATGTAACCGACTAAGCCACTCAGGCGCCCGCAAAAATGTCCATTTCTAACATAGCTTGGGGAAATGGTACAAGAACATTCGTGGAAGCTCGCTATATATATGACCATTAAAGTGGGATTCTAGCTACAGGGTCTCAAGGGCTGATTTGATAAGGTGGCACGGAGGTGTGGATTTGGAAATTAAGGGCAACCACAGGTAGAAACCTAATGTAGGAGTGAGCACCAGCACAAATAGTCAAAGGGGACCAGATTAAACATAGTGATCATCCGTGCTGGGAGCACAGTACTCTAGGGCAATGATGGCACAGATTCAGTCAATCCATTTTTTCAATGAGGTCAATCATTTATTTAGTTAAGTAATTTAATTAACAAATATGTACTGACATTCTATTGTTTCAGAAACTGTTGTGTCTTTTCTCAAGTAGCTTAAATTACAGTAGGGTGAGAAGAAAGAGAAAATTAATGGGATGAATGGGTGAATGAACGAATGAATGAATGAACAAACAAATAAGAAAACTTCAAATGTGAGTTAGTGGAGTGTGTCTGGATAAAGCTTTTAGATTAGATACTGAGCAAAGACTTCCCTGAGGAGGTAACATTTAAACTAAATCACTAGACATTTGCATGATAAGGAAAAGACAGGTATATGAATGTTAAGGATATGTGAATTCCAGGTAAAAGTAATAGTAAATTCAGAAGTGTAGGATGGAAACCACTTTAATATACTCAAGGAATCCAGAGAAGGTCAGTGAATTTGGACCACAGAAGAGTGACGCTAGCTGAGTTGGAAAAGTTGTTAGGGGCAAATACAGTTATATTTTAAAAGCTTTATTAACTAATGTGAGTATAATCTAAATGTGATGGGAAGTCACTGAAGGGTTTTAAGCATGGTAGTGACATGATTTAAGTTTTACAAGAACACTCAAACTTCTTTGTGAGAAATAGATTGTGAGCTGCAAGAGTGGAAGCATGGAGAATGATGATAAAGCTACTCCAATGGATGAGATTGAGAGATGATGAAGGTTGGGAATACAGTGGTAGTAGTGGAAATAAAGGTAAAAGGATGGACGAAGGATCTATTAGACAACAGCTAATTGGACTTGCCAATGTGGAGTGTGGAATGGGAACGTAAGACAAATCTTAGGTTTGGGATAGGAACAATGAAGTGGGTGGTGGGGATCAAGTGAAGGAGGAAGACTGGGTGAGGAGTGGGTGTGGGTATAGGAAAAAAAATCAATAGTTATCTCTGGTCTGTTTTACCTGGAATATTTATGAGACATCCCAGTGTAGATGTCAAGAATGAAGTTTGATAAATAAGCTTATATCTTAGAAGAGAAGTTGGTATTCAAGCTCGGCAGAAGAGTCTGAATGATCCAGAAGACACCTTACAGGCCTAGATCCAGTTTTCTGTGGCTATAACCCTTTTCAGGAACCTCTCCTTCCTCCATGAATTTGGCTACCATCTTGGAAAAAAACAGAGGGAAGGATAGGAAATTGGGGAGAAAGTGCATTTTAGCTAACATTTTAATTAACAAAGTACCTAAAGGTGTTGTTTTTTCATTAGACAAAAATTGATAAATAGATCTAAAATTCCATTTTAATTTTGTTTTCATTTGCACCTTCTTTATTCCCAAATCATGTCCCACCTATCCCTAGCAATTAATGTTTATGGAGCACATATGATGTCCCGGATTCCATGAAAACTTCTTTACATGACTCTCTCATTTAATCCTCCCAATAACCTTACAGTGGGAAAGATTATTTTCAACATTTCACAGACTAAGAGACTGAAGCTCAGGAAGATTATATAATATTTGGTAGATGCACCTAGTGAGCTGGAGTTCAGAAAATGGAATCTGACTCCAGAACTATGTTCTCAATTAATTAATATATTTCCCTAAATGAACAAAATAACAAAAACATCTGTTGAAATTATCAAAGCAGATATATATATATATATATACATATATATATATAATCCAGACAAGCAATCACTACTAAACGACACGCATCAACATGAGGGTTGTTCAGGAAATGCTACTTTTGCATAAATGTGCAAAGTCAACATCCTGTGTTTAATTTATTTTTATTTCTTGTTGGTAAGCTGGTAGAAACTGATGAATAAGATCAAATGAATTTTAGATAAAGGATGAAAGTAATTTTCCTTTCAAATTGTTTCAGGACAATTTAATCCAGTTTGGCTCATTAGGTAATTTTGATAAATAGTAATAGCCCCTACAAATATAGGGAAAGGATACAACTTAAAAGCATCCAAAAGAAGAGGCACATAGAACAGTTTGGAAGAACTCTAAACAAAGCTCCCATTGTTTTTGGAATGTGTTACCCTCTCAGCATCAAGGTGTGACAAAACACATAGAGGATTGCCCACCACAGAAGTTCACTTGAGCTTATGTGTCCAGAGTTTTATTGAACTTCATTATGTAAGCATGAGTGGTTGATTGGTTTCCCACATGATTGGACTCTGTCTCTAGCCCTTCCTTATTAGAGTTCAGACTGACATGATATGGCCCACGGGGCTCACGACAAGCCACCTAGTTCCTATGAACTCTCAGGTGTGGTCTGAGAGGCCCAACATAAATATGAAAGACACGTCACTCCAGAGATTCCAAAGGTTTGGAGAGTAACTTCCAGCAGTCTGGCACAAGGCCAGACCTCTCTTTGGGCAAAGCCAAATTATATATACACATTCTGGTACATGGTAGGCATTCAACACATGCTCCCTCTTCCTTGAATGCTCTTTCCATGGTTAGCTCTTTCTATTTACCCAAGATTATAATAAATGTCACATAAATCATTCCTGATCACACTCTTTAAGGTAATTATTCTCTTCCTCAGTATCCTGCTTATAGCCTTAAAAAAATTCCCATGTGATATTATTTATTATAATTATAGTTTATTAATGAATTTTAGAATTTGTCTTCTCTATTAGAACATAATCCAGAAGACAAGAATCACATTTATCTTTTTCACCATTTACCTCCATAGTGTCTGACACATACTAGGAGTACAAAAATATCTTTGAATGAGATAATTAGTAGACTATGAACTCTGTGACAGCATAAAGTATCTAACACCTTTGTAATGAATTAATTTTCAGAATCCTTCAGGGTGTCTGTCACATATAAGCCTCACAATTAGTGTATGTCTAATGTCCAAAAATCAATTAAAGGGCTCTCTATTTTAAGATTCAGGCTTAGAGATATCAAGGGATTAAGATGTCACACTCTTTAGGCATAGGATGGCTCTGTTGGTTAAGCATCCAACTCTTGATTTTGGCTCATGTTCATGAGTTCAAGTCCTGCATCAGGCTCTGCACACACAGTGCAGAGCCTGTTTGGGATTCTCTCTTTCCCTCTTTCTTTTACCCTTCCCCTGCCCCTCAAAAATAAATAAATGAACATTAAAAAAAGATGTTACACTCTTTAGAAAAGATTTTATGGAACTATCAGTTGTACTGAATTTATTTATTTTTTTAGTAAATATATTCTTCTGATCAAAATTTTCCTATTACCCACCATATATAGCCACTGTATAATGAAAAGAGCAATGATTTTAGAATATGAGGATCTATATCTTTATGCCTTCTGTATCACTTACTAGATGTATGATCTTGGAAGTCATGTATACTCTCTGAACATCAATTTGTCTTTCATTTAAGAATTAATAACAAAACTTATTCAATATGAATGCAACAATATTTGTGAAAACAATAAGCTCAATGTTTGTTATATAGTAAATATTAAGCAAAATGTTTAAAGAACAACTCTTTCATCCTCACATCAGCTAAGCTACTTTCTTTCTATTCCTCGTACCTTAATGGGGACTATTGCTCTTGTTGCCTAATGAGAGTTCAAAGATAAGGGCACAATTCAGTTTTAAAAGACTAGCACAGGGGCAACCATATTTGATGTGAGTGCTAACACTTTCCTTCGGGTGCTGATAGGTTTTGCTAATTGATCACAACGCTCTTCCTAGCTTAGCTAGAGGCAACTTCAAGATTGATGCTGCTATAAACATTGGAGTGCATGTATCCCTTTGAATTAGTACTTTTGTATTCTTTGGGTAAATGCACCCTGATGTTTGTAGTAGCATTATCTACAATAGCCAAGTTATGGAAACAGTCCAAGTGTCCGTCAACCATTGAATGGATAAAGAAGATGTGGGGTGAGTGTGTGTGTGTGTGTGTGTGTGTGTGTGTGTGTGTGTACACACACGCATACATATACATACAATGGACTATTACTCAGACATCAAAAAGAATGAAATCTTGCCATTCACAATGAGATGGCTGGAGCCAGAGTGTATTAGGCTAAGCGAAATAAGTCAGTTGGAGAAAGACAAATACCATATGATTTCACTTATATGTGGAATTTAAGCAACAAAACTAATGAGCAAAGGGAAAAAAGAGAGGCAAATCAGGAAATAGACACTTACCTCCAGAGAGCAAACTGATGGCTACAGGGGGGAGGTGGGTGGGGGATGGGTGAAATAGGTGATGGAGATTAGGGAGCGTACCTGTTGTGATGAGTAGTGGGTGTTGTATGGAAGTGTTAAATCACTATACTGTACAACTGAAACTAATATTACACTGTATGTTAACTACCGGGATTTAAATAAAAAGTGAAAAAAAAAATGGTGCTAAAGTGCACAGACTCTGGTGTTAGAATGCCTGGTTGTAAATTACTGTTGTGCCATCCTTGCAGAGCTTGAGAACCGTAGTAGGGATAATACTAATAATGCTAATCCTATTTGGGTAAATGTTTCCTTTGCTAAAACAATTTGTGAAGTTGAGCAAAAAACTTAACCTCTTCACTAGTCTCCTCATACAATAATAGTTCCTAGTTGATGGAATTACATAAATTGACATATACATACACACATACATATATGCTATGGACTGAATGTGCCCCCCCCCCCAAATTCATATGGTAAAGTCCTAATCCCCAAAGTGATGGTATTGGCAGGTGGGGCTTTGGGGAGGTAATTAGGTGATGAGAGTGGAGCCCTCATAATGGGATTAGTGTCCTTATAAGAAGAGACATAGACAGATGATCCCCCTTTCTCTACCATGTGAAGGTGCAGTGACATGGCAGACATCTGTGAAGCAGGAGGAGGGCCTTCACCAGGAACCTGACCATACTGGCAACCTGATCTCAGACTTTCAGCCTTCAGAACTATGAGAAGGGTTTGTTGTTTAAATCAGTCAGTCTATGGGTGTTGTATGGAAACCAATTTGACAGTAA
This sequence comes from Panthera uncia, assembly GCF_023721935.1. Lineage (NCBI taxonomy): Eukaryota > Metazoa > Chordata > Mammalia > Carnivora > Felidae > Panthera > Panthera uncia. The sequence continues at coordinate 83,527,978 of NC_064809.1, forward strand.
GTTTCATATATTAAAAAAAAAACAAAACAACTAACCAAAAATCCTAAAAAAAATAAAAATAAAAATAAATAAATCAGTCAGTCTATGGTATTCTATTTTAGTAGCCCCAGCCAGTCTCCATTTTCCTTCTACCTCAGAGAACTTCTCCTTAGGCTGCAGATATTAAAGCCTGTTGACATATAGTTATGACCTTTCCTTTCTTCAATAGCACAAATGGAAAGAATGATGATGTTCATGCTCATCAAAGAAAGCCAGCTACTGAGGAATTAATCCATTTTCAGGATTTATTCCCCACAGATGGGCAAGAATTTCTGGGCTATTGATGACAGTGAATTTAGCTAAGTATACTTCAGTCACACCCATTAGACTCCTTGGAAACATGATTTCATTTTAACGTAGGATGAAACTTATACAAACTGGATCATAGAATTGATAAGAATTAGGTTGAGCTACAATGAATTAAACTAAAATCAGTGAAAGGAAAATGAAGAAAGGGCAAATTTGGTCAACAGCTCCACAGTGTACCTTTAAATAATGGATGATTTTTTTTTTTTACATTTTTTTACATGATGCTGAAATGTGTGAAGGGAAAGGCAAAACTGTTTTTAAGTGAAGATAATATTGTGCAACAAACTCGCTACAGGGCTCCAAGAGTTTGAAATTCTCAAATAATTACTCTTGTTGCTTGCATGGAATTACTTAGGAAGAAATTTCAGAGTTGACATGTATAATTCATAATAAAGCATTCTGCATACCAGCCTTTCACACATTACTAGGCTACAGGGATATATTCATTATTATATAAACTTGCAAAACATTGAGTTGCTAGTAGGTCTGTCAACACATATTTATTGAAGGCTACTTATGTGGTTAGGCAATGCTCAAAAACTGGAAATAAACTGATGCACAAACAGACATGGAATCACTCTCGTACAGGAATAAGGAGACAGCAGTTAATTGTGGGATTAAATTTAATGAGACTATAATGAAGCAAGGGAAGAAGAAAACGAAGACAAGCCTTAACTTGCTCTCAGATTTCCCTGAGAAGATTACATTTAGGCCAAGACCTCAAGTATGAGCATATATAGTTAGGATACGTAGGAAGGGGGAAGGAACACTTTAGATAGAAATAGCAGCACAAAGGCCCTGAGGCAGGTAAGATCGTGCTTTGTTCAAGGAACTAAACAATGTCTCGCAATGGCCACAGGAGTGAGAATCAAGAGGAAAGTGGTGTGAAACATAGATTATGTAGGTAACAAAGGACACATAATTCATAGCCCCTGTTTCAGTTTTGGGTCTTCACTGTATAAAAATGATGTCGTAATAGTTTATTACCTAAGAGTTAATATCAGAAATCCTAGTAGGCATAAAAATGCCCTTATTTGAAATAAAAATGCAAAACAAAACTTTGAAAAGTTCTTGGAGTAGAAGTAGAAAAGTTCTCCCCACTACCCTAGGGACTTATGTATTGGTGGGAGCCAAGACTTAAAAGAAGTGGGGTACAGGCCAGACCCTAAAACTTGCAAGTCCCACTCCAAGTGTTCAAATGGACACTTACATACCGTATGTCTGGAGACTGAAAAACTGTAAATCAAGCTAACAAACTGGTAAGTATTATGCTCTACCATCCTACCTGGGCCAGTATAATCTCATAATATTGTAAAGAAACAAGTTTGAATTTAAAATGCTTAGACTTCCAGGAATTCTGTGCTGGAATCTGATGGCACAAAGAGAGCTAATATTTAGGCCTTCTCTTCTATTCTCAGATCAGCCCCCATCTCTTCCTATCCATATCATGAGGAATCTTGTGTGAAAGCATGCAGACATTCCAGTTTAGATATTTATGACACTTATCCTGGGGAAAAAAAATCCTACCCAACCCCTGAAGGTGACCTAGGGACTCTTGGGGCAGTGAATTCCTGAGCTCTGAGTACCCAGAGCATCACCTAAAGGTGGGCACATCCCAGTAGTCCTGCAGATTCCTCACCATTTGGAGGAGGCTGACCAGAAGAGGGGGTCCTCTAAACTGAACGACTAACAGGGTTACTGGTGGGATGTTTCCTTGCATAATAGAAGAAGAATTGGGACCTTCTGGTTAATCTAAGAAGAAAAAGAGTAATGGAGATACAGGATGGGGAGAGAAAGAGAAGAACCAGCAGATGGCAAAAGTTTGGGATTAGGTGAGATTTTTGAAGCTGTTTGTGTTGCTGTGATTTAAACCCTTCCTCAGCCTTTTCCAAAATGTTGTGAGTAAAATAAATTATACCAGTATTAAGAAATAAAAATTAAGGACCAGGGAAACAGTGCATATGAATAAGATTGGCTCAGACAGAAATAAAACAATTAGATTAATTGGGAACTATGGATACAGTACCTAGTAAACAAAACAAGTCTGTTTATAAGCTATGGTAATAAACAAAATAACTAACATTTATTGAATGTTTACTATGTGTCAAAATCAATTCTAAATACTTCACATGTACTAATTAATTTATTCATTATTGCAAAGTTATTGTTATCTTCATTTAAAGATGAGGAAACTGGCATAGAAAGGTTAATTAATTTGTCCAAGGTAATACCTATGGAAAGTAGACAGGCAAATTTAAATTCAAGAAGACTACATCTAAAACTTCTGCTCTTAATTGCTGTGCTACATTGCCTCTCAATGGTCGTGAAGAATGTTTGATTACAGAATCTAAAGGAGAGGTTGTATCATGCTATGGTCAATGTCACACAGCAGACAGACCAAGATCAACAAATGAACAGACTGAAATAAAAACGTGAAGAAAGATGATGACATGTTGGGTATCTCAATTTTACTAGATCTCAAGGAGCCCTGCTGGTGCAATCTGACCATGAGTTACCTTCCTGTAGGCAGTGGAATGCCAGAAGTAAGGGAATAACTTATCTAAAATTACATTTTGTTTAAATATCACTTGAGTTGCTGAATGGATGCAGGATATATATAATGGACCACTTGGGATGTTTTTGCAATAGACATATAAGAAATGTTGGTGGCCCCAGTGGAAGTGTAGAGACATGGCTGCAATTGACAGAATTGGTGTTTTACTGGTGGTGAGGAAGAGGGTTGCATCAATGTAACATCAAGCTTTCTGGCCTGAGCACCTGGGTAGACCACAATGCCATTTATTAAAAGATGCTGAATAAGGATCCGATTTTGGAAAGTAGTCTATGACTTTAGGAACTGGGTTTGTTGAACTTGAGGTATCTAGAGGACAACTCTGAAATCAAGTAAATAAGGACGGAAAGGTGTCTGCTGGCTCAGTTCTAGCATGAACAATGCTGGTAAAATGAAAGAAGTAGATTGGAGGTTGTCTGGGTGCTTCAGTTTGTTAAGCATCAGACTCCTGATCTCAGTTCAGGTCATGACTTCAAAGTGTGAAATCGAGCCCAGTGTTGGGCTCTGTGTTGACAGTGCAGAGCCAGTTTGGGATTCTCTCTCTCCCTCTCTTTGCCCACCTCCTGCTCTCTCTCTCTCTCAAAATAAATAAACTTTAAGAAATTTAAAAAAAAAGGAAGAAGAGGATTTGAGATTGTCATATGAGTGGTTAGTCATTTCAAAGGTAAATAATTATAGTCAAGAAATGAATATTTTAATGTCTCTACCTACTTAAACTTTCTAAGCAAATGTTCCTAGCATCTGTGTTAAAGGATGAGTTTTGGAAGTTAAAGACTGGTTTAGAAAAGTTAGAAATCTCTGGAGAGATTTAGAGTTACCTCCTTGTGGGTTTACCTTTCAAAGGGAAATGAAACCAAGAGGTATGCAGCAAAGTTTTTATATTCCAATGAAATAAATGCAAATGGCTAGAGAACAAATATTTTACTCCTTCTTTGAGGAGTAACTTCTATAAACTCCCAGATTTAATTTCAGAGCTTTTCTCAGAGTTTCACCTGTGGAACTTTGGATGTGGGAAACTGGTGTCATTATTGGTATAAGTTATAACAACTTTGATCTATGCCCCAGAAACCTATTTACTTTTATGATAAAATCAAATTAATATAAATATTAAAAACTTCCATTGTTGTACAGCCACTATGGAAAACAGTATGGAGGTTTCCCCCAAAATTAAAAATAAAACTACCATATGATTTAGCAATTCCACTTATGGGTATTCAGTCAAAGAAAACTAAAACAGTAATTCAAAAAGATAATCTGCATCCCCATGTTCACTGCAGCATTATTTATAATAGCTCAGACATGGAAACAACCTAACTGTCCACTGATGAAGGATGGATAAAAAAATGTGCCACTGGGAAAACAGTGTGGAGGTTCCTCAAAAAATTAGAAATAGATTTACCCTATGACCCAGCAATAGCACTGCTAGGAATTTACCCAGGGAATACTGGAGTGCTGGTGCATAGGGCCACTTGTACCCCAATGTTTATAGCAGCACTTTCCACAATAGTCACATTGTGGCAAGAGCCTAAATGTCTATCAACTGATGAATGGATAAGAAATTGTGGTTTATATACACAATGGAATACTACTTGGCAATGAGAAAGAATGAAATCTGCCTTTTGTAGCAACGTGGATGGAACTGGAGAGTGTTATGCTAAGTGAAATAAGTCATACAGAGAAAGACAGATACCATATGTTTTCACTCTTATGTGGATCCTGAGAAACTTAACAGAAGACTATGGGGGAGGGGAAAAAAGAGAGGAAGAGACTCTTAAAAACTGAGAATAAACTGAGGATTGATGGGGGTGGGAGGGAGGAGAAAGTGGGTGATGGGCATTGAGGTGGGCACGTGTTGGCATGAGCACTGGGTGTTGTATGGAAACCAATTTGACAATAAATTTCATATTTAAAAAATGTGGTATATGTATACACACACACACACACACACACACACACACACACACACAATGGAACATTATTCAGCCATAAAGAAGAATAAAACCTTGTCATTTCCTACAGCATTGATAGATTGTAAGGGTGTTATGCTGAAAGCGATAAGTAAGAGAGACAGATTTCACTTGTATGCAGAATCTAAAAATGAAACAAAACAAAAAACAAGTTCATAGATACAGAGAACACGTTGGTGGCAGCCTGAGAGTATGGGAATTTCTGATGTGCATTATGGGTGAAGGAAGTCAAGAGATACAGATAAATTTTAAAGTTATAAACTAAATAACTCCTGGGGATGTAACGTACAGCATGGTGACTATAGTTAATTATACTGTGTTCCATATTTGAAAGTTGTTAAGAGAGTATACCTTCAAAGTTCTCATCACAAGGACAACAATTCTATAACTGTTTCTGGTGATAGATGTTAATTAGACTTACTATAGTGGTTGTTTCACAATAGATACAAGTATCGAATCATGTTGTATACCTGAAACTAATATGTTGTATGTCAATTATACCGCAATTAAAAAAAAATGAATTAGCCTCTATTCCCTTTAGTTTGCATTCTGCACTGACCTCTGAACAGTCCGCTGCTTAATATAAACATTGGTAATAGGTCAACCTTCTGACATCCCTCTGCCACTTCTGGGACAACCTGATTCTCCCATTCAAAGGGCATATGTCTTTGATTATATTTGTTGCCTTTGGATATGTAACAAGTTCATTTAGATTTTCTTCCCTTTTCCCAGAAGGATGAAATATTCCCCATATCATGAGAGCCATCCTTCTGTTGCTGTTTGTTGATAAACTAATTCCCTCTTGATAAACTAATACTGTGGGTATTTGAATTCTACAGCCATGATGGAGATTTCTCTAATGCTGATTAAGTATCCCTGATATTCAGTTGGGGGAGGAAAAACAGGGAACACAAATTGAGGGGGTGTAAAAGGTCAACAAAAGGCTGATCCTTTACTTTTCTCTCCCTCTTCTTTTCCTTACCGTTCAATTCCAGAGATGAGGACTGGTGAGAAATGAGCTAAGTGGAGACTTCATGATGACTGCCTGGGGCTGCTTGTTTTGAGCAGGGACATCCTAGGTTGCATTAAAAGGCCAGACCTAAAGGCATTCAATATTTAATTGGCAATATGTCCAATAAAACATACCAGCCATAGGATCTCTACTATTCTTCAACAATGGTAGCAGTATTGAAGGAAAAGTAGGAAAATACATGAGGACAAAAATACTTCCTTTCCCTAAATTTAATAATGCATTTTCATCTTTTCTCACCTTCTAATACTGGGCTGTGATATACAAAAACATCTATGCAAAAATAAATTTATTAGAAATATGTTAGACCAGCATTTCTCTGTAAAACACATGGGGTTCTGTATTAGAATTATGTAGAATGCTTATTAAAGATACAGATGTCTGAGCCCCTTTCAAGACTTACTGAATCAGAATTTCTATTTACAGTAGCCTCCAAAACCACGATTTTCAAAACAGATATTTCAAAGATTCTTTTAAATTCTGTAATTCAAGAACTACTGCTTTTATATGTGTATTCACTTTGCTGTTAGGGGGGTTGGGTGTATGTGTGTGTGTTTGTGTGTGCATGTAAAATAAGATGTGGTTCCATAAGTCATATTCTGTACCAGTATTTTCCCCCAAGCTGTGAAGTCAGAAAAATATTTCTTTTGTGTGTTAACAGATTTTGTTCAACACACACACACACACACACACACACACACACACACATATACCCATGCATAGGTACATAAGGATTTTTTTTGTTTAGCAAACCCTCTATATTGTATACCTCCCTTGGAGATTCCCAATTTACATTAGTATGTTAAAAGCTCTGAGAGCCTACAAAAATCTAGTATTTCTCAATCTTTCAAGCAAATGCTTTTTTGACTTTTTTTTTTCAAATGAAACTATGATTACCTAAGGGCAGTTTGGAAAATATTCTACTGAAATATTATAAAGCATCTTAGCTATAAAATATAAAAACCCATCTCTTATATTTTGACTTCAGGTACTTGTGCAAACAAGAAATGCCAGTTTGGAATAAAGTTTTTGTTCTTTCTTCCCTCTCTGTTTAGCTATAAGTATAGAAACATCCTCTCTCTGTTGAATAAACAAATTTATATCAGCAGACATATGAACATAACTTTTATGCCTTTGGTAGTTATCAAAATCTGTTGTTTTAATCATGAAATCTAGTAATAAGCTTACTACATTAATATGCAGAGAGCAACTGACAGGAACACTTTTGTTCTTTACTTTAAAATTATTATCCTTAGTGTTTGAGTCTGAGAACAGACTCATTTAACAGCCGTTAAAGAGTGAGAAAATATACAGCTTTAACCTATATTGAGAGGTTAAAAATAGAAATGCTATCACCAGACATATATTTCAGGGAAACCCTTCCCTCCTTCCTTCCAAAAAAAATCATGGCAAAAATGGTTGCATGCAATTTTATGTTCTAGTTTTGATTAAGGACTGTTCACCTCATTTTTCCCATATATGTCAAAAATCAATTAAATATTTCTGTAAATTTGGTAATAAATATATTCTTCCACATGTATTTCTCCTTTCAATTATAATTTAGCTCTCACCTCCATTCTGTAACTTGTTCTTTTTTAAAAAAATTTTAAATATTTATTATTTTGAGACAGGGGAAGAGAGAGACAGAGAGAGAAACAGAGCACAAGTGGGGGAAGAGAGAGAGGGAGACACGGAATCTGAAGCAGGCTTCAGGCTCTGAGCTGTCAGCACAGAGCCCAACATGGGGCTTGAACCGACAAATCCTGAGATCATCATGTGAGTTGAAGTCGGGCACTTAACCAACCGACTGAGCCACCCAGGTGCCCCTGTAGCTTGTTCTTAAAGGTGTGATAGAGTGGGGCACCTGGGTGTTTCAGTTGGTTAAGCATCCCACTTTGATTCAGGTCATGATCTCATGGTTTGTGAGTTAGAGCCCCGTATGGGGCTCTCTGCTGTCAGCACAGAGCTCCTTCAGAATCTCTCCCCCTCTCTCTGCCCCTCCCAAGCTCATTCTCTCTCTCAAGAATAAACGAACATCAAAAAAATAGGCGTGAAGGGGCTGCGTAGTTCCCTCTAGGATGGGCCATGTGGAGAGAAGTGGCTTTTCCCCACTATACTGAGCTGAATGAGCATGACTGGCAGGGAGGGGGTGACTCCTGGAGTTCTTACATTCTGAGGATGGTAGCAAAGTTATCTAGCTACCTAGGAAAAGTGTTTCTGGTTATTTTATTTTGGCTAGCGACTGGTGTCAAGGACCACACTCATTCCTGTTGAACACACACACATACACGTTGCTGTTGCCATCCACCCCTCAACCCGCAGTGGGAAACAAGAATGGCACTGCTACGGTCTTCCCTCCAGCCAGCTGGGCATGCCAGTGGAGAAGAAAGGGGGTGGGATTAGTGTCTGCCCTTGGTAGTAAGGTGCCGCGCTAGTCTGACTTGAGGGAACATTGTTTTTATTAAAAATTTTTAAACGTTTTTATTTAGTTTTGAGGGAGAGCACAAGTGGGGGAGTGGCAGAGAGAGAGAGAGAAGAGTGAGGGAGACGCAGAATCTGAAGCAGGCTCCAGGGTCCGAGCTGTCAACACACAGCCCCATGCGGGGCCCAACCCACAAACAGTGAGATCGTGACCTGAGCCAAAGTTGATCGCTTAACCAGCTGAGCCACGCAGGCACACCAGAGAGAACATTGTTTTTAGCATGGTCAGCAGCAGGCAGCATTATTGGAGGTCCTTTGCTGCTCAGATGAGCTACGCCTGAAAGGAAGCTTGTGCTTCTTTTTCTGTGAGGCCAGCAGCTCATGCTTCTGGATTTGATAAGCTGTTATAGGTAGGATCAGCCAGCCCACTTCAGTATCACTTCATCCCATCCAATCAATAATGCTACTCAAAATTCAGACTCACTCTTGGGCTATCATAGCAAAAGAGTGTACGTTTTGGGGACTACTTGCTATTATTATCTCCCCAAGAAATTGATGACCACAGAGAGTCTTAAAAATTTAGGCAGCCAGGCCCAGAGGGAAACCCCAAGCATTTTCCAATCTGCTCTATCCCTCTTAGTACTATTTTTGCATTTTTTTTTGCAAATACTGTTAATTCTCCATTCTCTCTAAACATCAAACTGACCGTTCTTCACAGACTTCAGATCTTTCCTCTATTTCCCAAAGGGTATGGGGTGAGCACGAGAAGACAGGACTTACAAAAGTTGATCTTAATTAAATGTGCACAATACAGTTACTGGAAAACATGCTATTTTTTATCACCATTACTGAGATAAGAATTTTTAATATTTCACATAGAATCAGGTACAACTTCTTATCTATGTAATTAAATGTGACATTACGTTTGAGATAAACATAGGTCTTTTTTTTTTTTTTACCATTTTTTAAAATGAAGAGATGGCTGATATAAATATGAGCCTCTGAGTATCAAGTAGATCATTAAAAGTTCTGGGATGGAGCAGAAAACTTAAAATTTTCTGTTATGGAAAACTGTCCTTTACAGTGGAGTCTACAGTTTTTCAGTTCCTAGTTTGGTTGTTGTTTCTTGGCATTATTAAGCACTTCGATGCAATAAATTCTGTTATAATTACATGAACTCTCGGCAGTAAGATTCAGAAAAAAGTATGCAGTGACTTGCTTAAAGCCATAAGAAAGTCAACTACTATGTGAAATAAGGATTAGAAGCCAGGCTTTCTGAAATCTTTGTACAGGATATTTATTGCACAATAGGCCACCTTTTTATGTGTTTTTCAAAATGTGAGGAATATCATTAGTGGAAAAAAATAAAGCGAAAAAGATTAATATGTGAGAGGAAACCTGCATAAATTTGACAGATAAGGACTTTAGTAAAGAACATAGATTAAAAATGTAGTCAGTATTTGTTTCGTTATTGCTATGTTACAAGCCACCCCCAAATCTTAGTGGTTTACAACAATTTATTATCTCTCACAGTGGATTGATTGGGTTCATATCTCTCAAACAGTTGCAGGAAAATTTCAGTTGTAGCCAAAATTCATCTTGAAGGCCCAGTTAGGGTAAATATCCATGATGGTTCTTTCCCTCACAAAGTTAGTCCTCAGCTGATATGGGAACTGCCTGAATATCTTTTGCTTTCTGTTTGGCCTCTAAGTGTGACCAGTCTGGAGCCTCTCACAGCATGCTAAGCTTACTGAAGTTGAATTATTTCCATGACTGGCTTCCCTGGAAGAATTTTCTGGTATACCTAGCTTGAAGCCTTGGTTTCTCATGATTTAGCATTGGGAGTCACACACCATCACTCCTACCACATTCTACTGATTAAAAGAAGGTAACAGGAGAGTGTAGTTTATGGGAGGAGGCTTCTTTGGAGACTAGCAATCATAGTAAGGATGATGCTCACAGGTTAAAAATAATGATTTCATGGAAAAATCTCATATCTTTCTTTCCTTGTAATGTGAATTAGTCACTGATTCTTAGAACAGGGAAAGACTTTAGGTATCCTCTGTTTAAAATATTCCATGTATCCTTGGGGCTCCAGGGTGACTCAGTCAGTTAAGCGTCAACTCTTGATTTCGGCTCAGGTCATTATCTCACGGTGCATGAGATTAAGCCCAACATCAGGATCTGCACTGACAGCATGGAGCCTGCTTGGGATTCTCTCTCTCCCTCTCTCCCTGCGCCTCCCCCACTTGTGCTTTCTCTAAGTAAATAAATATTAAAAATAAAATAAAATATCACATGTATTCTTGAAGAAGCTGAAGCTTGGGTCAGAGAAAAGTCTTTGTGTTTACAAAAATAAAAATCAGTAATTAAGTCTTAATATCTTTGGGTTATTTGGATGTTACAATCTAAACAGAAATCTAAAAAACAAAAAAGTATAGGAATAATAATAATATATGTCTCAGGGGAAATAATGTATAGCAATGAACATGATACAATTGAAAGCAATCTTCCAAAATGTGAATAAAGTAGGCAATGTTTTTTTAAGTTCATATTGAAAAGTAAAAAAAAAAGGTTTAGTTTCTTATTTTTTTCTGTTATTCAAAAAATTGTGACATGTATTGGCAATGACAATATTTTCATTTGTGATATTTTTTATTTTGGTCAGGTGCAAGTAACATGATTAGTATTATTTTTATTAAGCTGAAGTTTTATAAGTAAAAAGGACTCTAGCGATAACACATCTGGAATTTCCCACAGATTATCCTGGGAAATGTACATAATGATAGAAAATATTCAAAACGATCTAATAGATCTTAGTTATTTCTGCTCTGTGAATTCTTTAGCAAGAGCCTTGTTACCGCTATGAAGAGACGACATGTTTCACTGTTGTTAAGTGTTAAGCATAAATGGAGATAGGATCTGCGGGCACAGTAGCTAGATTTGACAGATAGATTTGCAAGGGGAGAACTCCCACCTGAAAACTCAGTGCACATGGAAAGAAAGAAACAATGTTTTATTTTGCAGTATAACACTGAAATATGTCAGGCACATGAACTGAGGCTCACTGGGCTGATATGTGTTCTGAGAATAAAAGAAACATAAATTGCTGAGGCTCAGGAACATGCCCATTCCATGAATAGAGATTGACTTTGCTGCCAAGGGAAGCAAGTTGCTTGGGTTTTAGGTGACACATTCCCACTCTTTACGTTACCAAGAAAAAGGTTTGGAAAGCAAACTACTTGAAATGTTTCCCTAGTGGTTCCCAATGAATATCAAACCCATCAAGCATCACATTTATTTTAGACACAGACTCTCTATATGCCTCAAGAAACTCTTTCAGTTCCAAAGTCATTGGAAGCACCTGTCATCTTCCTTCATCTTTTACTGTCAGATTCTTTGTGCCTTTAAGGTAGGTCACCTTTCTTGGCATGCTGCTTCATTGTAGGTTTGGAAGCTAAAGTTCTTTTTCCACCTGAGCTGTATTAGGAATTCGAGAGGAGTTTTTACTTACCATCATTCTCCACCCAACATTTCCACTGCATGGTAAACTGCTACCCTCGGGTATTTATTCAATGAAATATTTCTAGATTATGTTCTATAAATATAATATTTTAAAATATTATAAATTCATGCTTTATTAAACTATTTTTTATTGAACTTCTACTATGAAGAAGAAACAATGTTAGGGGTAAAAGATTCAGAGAGATAGATTTGCTGTTGCTGTCCCTGAAGTTGGACAAACAATGATAGGAAGAAGTTAAAGAAGTTTTTGTATAAGCAGAACAGAACCAAGGTCTGCTAATGCTTAAAAAAAAAAAAAAAAAAAAAAAAAAAGAACTGGTAGGGGTTTCTCCATGACTATGCAGGGATCTTGGTTCCCACTATCCCTGAATTTGAGTCTAACTCTTCCATGGGAAAAGTAATACATTTAGCTTTCTTAATTTTTTCCCTAGATGTTTCCTATCTGGCCCAGGAGAAAGTGAGCTCCCTAGATTCAGTATGCAAGGATGAAACTGGCCGATGTTTTTGTTTTATGATTCCAGAAACATTTCCTGGAGCCTCCTCTCAAGGTTAATCAAGTACACCAGAGGCTTCTATGGGGGTTGCAGAATCTAATTACTATTCAGTGTGATCACCATACCAACTTCCTCAACCCTGCTTTAAGAACTCCTGAGACAGTGATCACATTCCACTGCCATGTACATATGGACAGAGTTATTCTGCCTGTTATTGGATTCTGAAGGGCAAGATGAGGAGAGAAAGAAGTTTCTTTAGTTTCAATGACTGCTCAGAATTGAGTTTCCTTTATTCTGTTTTATCAATAAAACACAAAGATGATGGTTTAATAAGTGCATCATGTGTAATAAAATGCCCAGATTAAATAGGAATGATTTCATTTTGAAGGGGAGAGATATAGGGGGAGAATCATTACCATCTGCTTTGCCTTGAAAGCAGAGATAAAAATTCACCTCAATTCAGATATTTCAGCAGGGAAGAATGAGTAGAGAGTCACCTTTAAGTGACTTTTTAAGTTTATATTTATAAAGGAATAGGAGATATTTTTATCATGTAAACTTTTGCTCTCTGGCTAGGTTGGCAAGTGTAGACCAGTGAGGCTGAAACAATAAAATATCTCCAAAGAAACTTGGAGACGAAGGTCTCAAAAGAAGGGCCAATATGTTTTGGGTAGGAACTGGTTACTTCACAGGGTGAGGTTGATGTTTGACCTCCATATAATGATGTTTACTTTTTGGGAACAATGAGTAAGACTGAGGTACACATCTGGAAAACAATTTGTAAACTTCATGCCCCAGATGAGGCATTAGATGAGATTTGGACAGGGTCCTGGGCCACTGAGGTCACCTTGCTATAGTAACAAACTGGAATCATGTAAAAATGTGAATAAACAGCAATTGTAGGATGTGGGGGTATATTCTCAAAAGGGTGTATTGAACTTTGTGTGGTTAAGGTGTATGAGACATTATTTGTTTCTTACCCCAAATCCATACTTTACCCTCTCATCCTTTACTGCCTTCACATCTCATATACTATAAACTTAGATCTCTTTCACTGCAGAGGTGACTATATAATCTAGTTCTGGACACTGGTATGTGAAAGGAAATCTGATAGAAGGAATTTCTAAAACAGATACTTTCTTTTTTTAATTGAAATATAATCAACAAGTAGCATTAGTTTCAGGTATTCAACATGGTTCAATATTTGTATACACTGAGAAATGATCAGCACAGCAAGTCTAGTTACCATCTGTCACCATACAAAATCACATTTTTTTTCTCGTAATGAGAACTTTTAAGATTTGCTCTTTTACCAACTGTCAAGTATGCATGAGATATATTATATCCCCATGACTCACTTATTTTATAACTGAAAGTTTGTACCTCTTGACCTCCTTTACCCATTTATCCACTTCCAATCCTCTGCCTTCTGCCCACCACTAATCTGTTCTCTGTATCTATGAATTTGGTTTAGTTTTCTTTAGTCTATTCATTTGTTTTGTTTTTTAGATGCCGCATATAGATGAAATCATATGGTATCTGTACTTCTGGCTTATTTCACTTAATGTGATACCCTCAAGGTCCATCCATGTTTTGCAAATGGAAAGATTTCATTTCTTTTTTTATGGCTGAGTAGTATTCTGTGATATGTATGTGTATATATATACATGTGTGTGATGTATATAAAATGTATCTTCTTTCTCCATTCACCCATCAACAGACACTTCGGTTGTTTCCATATTTTGGCTACTGTAAATAATGCTGTGCACTAAACAAAGTGATGCATATATCTTTTCAAGTTAATGTTTTAATTTTCTTTGAATAAATAGCTCAATCTGGAATTGCTGGATGTAGTTTTATTTTTAATTTTTTGGGGGAACCTCCATACTGTTTTCCATAGTGGCTACACCAATTTGCATTCATACCATCTGTACACAAGTGTTCTCTTTTCTCTATACCTTAATCAATACTTGTTATATCTTGTCTTTTTGTTAATAGCTATTCTAACAGGTGCAAAATGGTATCTTCTGGTTTTTATTTGCATTTCCCCAATGATCAGTGATATTGAACTTCTTTTCATGTGCCTGTAGGCCATCTGTATGTCTCCTTTGGAAAAATGTCTATTCATATCTTCTGCCCATTTTTTAATCAGATTTTTTGTTGTTGTTATTTAGTTGTGTGAGTTCTTTATATATTTTGGATATTAACCCCCTACTGGATATATGATTTGCAAAATCTTCTCCCATTCAGTAGTAGCCTTTTCTTTTTGTCCATGATTTCTTTTGCTATCCAGAAGCATTTTAGTTTGATGTAGTCCCATTTTTTTTTTTAATTTTACCTTTTGTTGCCCTGGTTCTTGGGGCAGGTCTCAAAAATCATCACCCAGAACTGATGTCAAAAAACTTAGCACCGATGATTTCTTCTAGGGTTTTTATGGTTTCATATTTTACATTAAAGTACTTAATCCACTTTGAGTTAATTTTTGGATATAGTATAAGATAGTGGTCCAGTTTCATTCTTTTTCAAGTGGCTCTCTGGTTTTCCAACACCCTTTAGAGAAGAGAGGTTTTTTTCCCCCCCATTATATAGTCTTGTCTCCTTTGTTACAAACCAATTGACCATATATGCATAGGGTTATTTTTAGGCCATTATGTTCCATTGATATATGTGTCTGTTTTATGCCAATACAATACTTTTGATTACTATAGTTTTGGAATATAGTTTGAAATCAGGGAATATGATGCATCTGGCTCTGCTTTTTTTCAAGGTTGTTTTGTCTATTTGAGAACTTTTGTGGTTCCATACACATTTTAGGACTCTGTTCTCTTTCTGGGAAAAATGCCATTGGACTTTTGATAGGGGTTGCATTGAGTCTGTAGATTGTTTTGGGTAATATGGACATTTTAATAATATCAGTTCTTCCAATATATGATTATGAAATGTTTTTCCATTATTCAATGTCTTCTAGATTTCAGAATACAGGTCTTTAACTTCCTTAGTTAAATTTATTCCTAAGTATTTTATTCTTGTTGATGTGAATATAAGTGGGATTGTTTTCTTAATTTCTCTTTCTGATAGTCCATTGTTAGTGTATAAAAATGCAACAGATTTTTGTATATTGAATTTGTACTCCACAATGTTATTGAATTCATTTATTATTAGCTCTAACAGGTTTTTTTGTGGTGTCTTTAGGATTTTCTAAAATCATGTTGACAACTAATAGAGTTTTATTTCTTCCTTTCCAATTTTGATGTTTTTATTTTTATTTTTCCTGCTTAACTTCTCTGGCTAGGACTTACAATATTATTTTGAATAAAAATGGTGAGAGTGGGCATCCTTGTTGTGTTCCTGATCTTAGAAGAAAAGGCTTGAGCTTTTCACTATTGAGTATGATGTTAACAGTGGGTTTGTCATATATAGTCTTTTTTTTTTTTTTTTTTTTACTTTTTATTAAATGTAACAGAAACGGTGGAAGTTATAAGTATATAGCTTAATGAACTTTCACAGAGTGAGCATATGTATGTCACCAGCCCTCAGACTGAGAAACAGAGAATTTTTTTTTTTGTCCTTAAGAAGCTCACCATCTATTTATTTTATTTTATTTTTTTTTTATTTTTTAATATATGAAATTTACTGTCAAATTGGTTTCCATACAACACCCAGTGCTCATCCCAAAAGGTGCCCTCCTCAATACCCATCACCCACCCTGCCCTCCCTCCCACCCTGCCCTCCCTCCCACCCCCCATCAACACTCAATTTGTTCTCAGTTTTTAACAGTCTCTTATGCTTTGGCTCTCTCCCACTCTAACCTCTTTTTTTTTTTTTTTTTTTCCTTCCCCTCTCCCATGGGTTTCTGTTATGTTTCTCAGGATCCACATAAGAGTGAAACCATATGGTATCTGTCTTTCTCTGTATGGCTTATTTCACTTAGCATCACACTCTCCAGTTCCATCCACGTTGCTACAAAAGGCCATATTTCATTTTTTCTCATTGCCACGTAGTATTCCATTGTGTATATAAACCACAATTTCTTTATCCATTCATCCGTTGATGGACATTTAGGCTCTTTCCATAATTTGGCTATTGTTGAGAGTGCCGCTATAAACATTGGGGTACAGGTGCCCCTATGCATCAGTACTCCTGTATCCCTTGGGTAAATTCCTAGCAGTGCTATTGCTGGGTCATAGGGTAGGTCTATTTTTAATTTTCTGAGGAACCTCCACACTGCTTTCCAGAGCGGCTGCACCAATTTGCATTCCCACCAACAGTGCAAGAGGGTTCCCGTTTCTCCACATCCTCTCCAGCATCTATAGTCTCCTGATTTCTTCATTTTGGCCACTCTGACTGGCGTGAGGTGATATCTGAGTGTGGTTTTGATTTGTATTTCCCTGATAAGGAGCGACGTTGAACATCTTTTCATGTGCCTGTTGGCCATCCGGATGTCTTCTTTAGAGAAGTGTCTATTCATGTTTTCTGCCCATTTCTTCACTGGGTTATTTGTTTTTCGGGTGTGGAGTTTGATGAGCTCTTTATAGATTTTGGATACTAGCCCTTTGTCCGATGTGTCATTTGCAAATATCTTTTCCCATTCCGTTGGTTGCCTTTTAGTTTTGTTGGTTGTTTCCTTTGCTGTGCAGAAGCTTTTTATCTTCATAAGGTCCCAGTAATTCACTTTTGCTTTTAATTCCCTTGCCTTTGGGGATGTGCCAAGTAAGAGATTGCTACGGCTGAGGTCAGAGAGGTCTTTTCCTGCTTTCTCCTCTAAGGTTTTGATGGTTTCCTGTCTCACATTCAGGTCCTTTATCCATTTTGAGTTTATTTTTGTGAATGGTGTGAGAAAGTGGTCTAGTTTCAACCTTCTGCATGTTGCTGTCCAGTTCTCCCAGCACCATTTGTTAAAGAGACTGTCTTTTTTCCATTGGATGTTCTTTCCTGCTTTGTCAAAGATGAGTTGGCCATACGTTTGTGGGTCTAGTTCTGGGGTTTCTATTCTATTCCATTGGTCTATGTGTCTGTTTTTATGCCAATACCATGCTGACTTGATGATGACAGCTTTGTAGTAGAGGCTAAAGTCTGGGATTGTGATGCCTCCTGCTTTGGTCTTCTTCAAAATTACTTTGGCTATTCGGGGCCTTTTGTGGTTCCATATGAATTTTAGGATTGCTTGTTCTAGTTTCGAGAAGAATGCTGGTGCAATTTTGATTGGGATTGCATTGAATGTGTAGATAGCTTTGGGTAGTATTGACATTTTGACAATATTTATTCTTCCAATCCATGAGCAGGGAATGTCTTTCCATTTCTTTAAATCTTCTTCAATTACCTTCATAAGCTTTCTATAGTTTTCAGCATACAGATCTTTTACATCTTTGGTTAGATTTATTCCTAGGTATTTTATGCTTCTTGGTGCAATTGTGAATGGGATCAGTTTCTTCATTTGTCTTTCTGTTGCTTCATTGTTAGTGTATAAGAATGCAACTGATTTCTGCACATTGATTTTGTATCCTGCAACTTTGCTGAATTCATGTATCAGTTCTAGCAGACTTTTGGTGGAGTCTATCGGATTTTCCATGTATAATATCATGTCATCTGCAAAAAGCGAAAGCTTGACTTCGTCTTTGCCAATTTTGATGCCTTTGATTTCCTTTTGTTGTCTGATTGCTGATGCTAGAACTTCCAGCACTATATTAAACAACAGCGGTGACAGTGGGCATCCCTGTCGTGTTCCTGATCTCAGGGAAAAAGCTCTCAGTTTTTCCCCGTTGAGGATGATGTTAGCTGTGGGCTTTTCATAAATGGCCTTTATGATCTTTAAGTATGTTCCTTCTATCCCGACTTTCTCAAGGGTTTTTATTAAGAAAGGGTGCTGGATTTTGTCAAAGGCCTTTTCTGCATCGATTGACAGGATCATATGGTTCTTCTCTTTTTTTTTGTTAATGTGATGTATCACGTTGATCGATTTGCGAATGTTGAACCAGCCCTGCATCCCAGGAATGAATCCCACTTGATCATGGTGAATAATTCTTTTTATATGCTGTTGAATTTGATTTGCTAGTATCTTATTAAGAATTTTTGCATCCATATTCATCAGGGATATTGGCCTGTAGTTCTCTTTTTTTACTGGGTCTCTGTCTGGTTTAGGAATCAAAGTAATACTGGCTTCATAGAATGAGTCTGGAAGTTTTCCTTCCCTTTCTATTTCTTGGAATAGCTTGAGAAGGATAGGTATTATCTCTGCTTTAAATGTCTGGTAGAACTCCCCTGGGAAGCCATCTGGTCCTGGACTCTTATTTGTTGGGAGATTTTTGATAACCGATTCAATTTCTTCGCTGGTTATGGGTCTGTTCAAGCTTTCTATTTCCTCCTGATTGAGTTTTGGAAGAGTGTGGGTGTTTAGAAATTTGTCCATTTCTTCCAGGTTGTCCAATTTGCTGGCATATAATTTTTCATAGTATTCCCTGATAATTGTTTGTATCTCTGAGGGATTGGTTGTAATCATTCCATTTTCATTCATGATTTTATCTATTTGGGTCATCTCCCTTTTCTTTTTGAGAAGCCTGGCTAGAGGTTTGTCAATTTTGTTTATTTTTTCAAAAAACCAACTCTTGGTTTCGTTGATCTGCTCTACAGTTTTTTTAGATTCTATATTGTTTATTTCTGCTCTGATCTTTATTATTTCTCTTCTTCTGCTGGGTTTAGGCTGCCTTTGCTGTTCTGCTTCTATTTCCTTTAGGTGTGCTGTTAGATTTTGTATTTGGGATTTTTGTTGTTTCTTGAGATAGGCCTGGATTGCAATGTATTTTCCTCTCAGGACTGCCTTCGCTGCATCCCAAAGCGTTTGGATTGTTGTATTTTCATTTTCGTTTGTTTCCATGTATATTTTAATTTCTTCTCTAATTGCCTGGTTGACCCACTCATTCGTTAGTAGGGTGTTCTTTAACCTCCATGCTTTTGGAGGTTTTCCAGACTTTTTCCTGTGGTTGATTTCAAGCTTCATAGCATTGTGGTCTGAAAGTATGCATGGTATAATTTCAATTCTTGTAAACTTATGAAGGGCTGTTTTGTGACCCAGTATATGATCTATCTTGGAGAATGTTCCATGTGCACTCGAGAAGAAAGTATATTCTGTTGCTTTGGGATGCAGAGTTCTAAATATATCTGTCAAGTCCATCTGATCCAATGTATCATTCAGGGCCCTTGTTTCTTTATTGACTGTGTGTCTAGATGATCTATCCATTTCTGTAAGTGGGGTGTTAAAGTCCCCTGCAATGACCACATTCTTATCAATAAGGTTGCTTATGTTTATGAGTAATTGTTTTATATATCTGGGGGCTTGGGTATTTGGCGCATAGACATTTATAATAGTTAGCTCTTCCTGGTGGATAGACCCTGTGATTATTATATAATGCCCTTCTTCATCTCTTGTTACAGCCTTTAATTTAAAGTCTAGTTTGTCTGATATAAGTATGGCTACTCCAGCTTTCTTTTGGCTTCCAGGAGCATGATAAATAGTTCTCCATCCCCTCACTCTCAATCTAAAGGTGTCCTCAGATCTAAAATGAGTCTCTTGTAGACAGCAAATAGATGGGTCTTGTTTTTTTTATCCATTCTGATACCCTATGTCTTTTAGTTGGCGCATTTAATCCATTTACATTCAGTGTTATTATAGAAAGATATAGGTTTAGAGTCATTGTGATGTCTGTATGTTTTATGCTTGTAGTGATGTCTCTGGTACTTTGTCTCACAGGATCCCCCTTAGGATCTCTTGTAGGGCTGGTTTCTTGGTGACAAATTCCTTCAGTTTTTGTTTGTTTGGGAAGACCTTTATCTCTCCTTCTATTCTAAATGACAGACTTGCTGGATAAAGGATTCTCGGCTGCATATTTTTTCTGTTTAGCACACTGTAGATATCGTGCCAAGCCTTTCTGGCCTGCCAAGTTTCAAAGGAGAGATCAGTCACGAGTCTTATAGGTCTCCCTTTATAAGTGAGGGCATGTTTATCCCTAGCTGCTTTCAGAATTTTCTCTTTATCCTTGTATTTTGCCAGTTTCACTATGATATGTCGTGCAGAAGATCGATTCAAGTTACGTCTGAAGGGAGTTCTCT